>NC_068989.1:53350002-53350821 GCF_001194135.2 Octopus bimaculoides
ATATATATCAGGTCATCCCATAAGTTCTGTCCGAATTTGGAATAAAGAAAACAAGTGATCAAATGTTATATTTAATTGAAATTTAATCATCAATGTACTTTCCTTGATTATCTATGACTTCCTTCCATCTATTTACAAGCTTTTTAATCCCATCAAATGTAAAACTCCTTTGGTTTCAAAGCGAAGAACTCTGAAATGTCAGTTTCGACTTCCTCCTGGCTTGCAAAAGTTATGTCCCCCAAATGAATCTGTAAACTACGAAACAAATGGTAATCTGAAGGAGGAAGGTCGGGAGAAAAAGGTGGATGAAGAATTTTTTCCCAACTGAGCTCTTCGATCTTCTGTGATGTGATCTTTGCAGTGTGGGGCCGCGCTTTCTTCTGATGAAACATCACTCCTTTTCGATTCACTATAGCGGGTCTTTTTTTCTTCGAAGCTTGGTTCAAACGATCTAATTGCTGACAGTAGACTTGAGCATTGACTGTTGCATTAGGTGCTAACAATTCAAAGTGAATTACTCTTTTGCAATCCCACCAGATAGAGAGAAGAACCTTTTTCCCATGCAGCTCTCTTCTCGGTTGTGGTTGAGCTTTTTACCTTTTACCAAGCCACTCTTTACGACGTTTAACATTTCGATAGAAGATCCATTTTTCATCATCAGTCACAAGTCTATTCAAAAAGGGTGAAATGAGTTCGCGAGAATGGAGAGAAGAGCAGATGTCAACTCGGAATTTGCGGTTGCTTTCGGACAATTCATGAGGCACCCATTTTCCAAGTTTTGGAACCTTTCCAAATTGTTGAAGATGACGATGAACAGTT
>NC_068989.1:53351387-53354167 GCF_001194135.2 Octopus bimaculoides
ACACACACACACACACACACACACACACACACACACACACACACATATATATATATGTATATATATATATTCATATATATATATTCATACATAGATGTATATGTCCATACATGTATGTATACATATCTATCTATCTATCTATCTTCATATATATATCTCTATGTATATATATATATATTATATACATAATGCATACATACATTCATACATACATACATGCATACACACATACATACATATAATAATCCAAATAAGATCAAGAAAGCGTTTAGTACATCCTTAGTGACCAGTTATAGCTGTTTCTGTTTTAATGGCGTTGCACGCAAAATTTCAATGTGGAAAGTTTCCCTTCATCACCGACACAGTTCATAACGGTCATTTAACAGTTCACTTTGTCTTCATCATTTGGACCGCCTTGCATATTGATTTACTAACAGCATCATGCCATGACGATGCAACTTCATTGTCAAATTCAGGTGGTTGCTGATGACATGTCACATTTTCTATTCTACTACTTCACTGTGTGTGTGTGAGTGTGTGTGTGCATGCAGGTATGTGTGCGTGTGCTTCTGTGTCTTTGTGTTTCTGTTTGTCTTTCGTCACTTAACAACCGGTCGTGGTAGAAATTTGGTAGAAAGAAACTGATAGAATAAAATACCAGGCCTAAAATTAAGCACCTGGCTAAAATATCTTAAGCATTTGCCCCATCGAGACCTCAAAGAATAAAAAAAAAACATATGTGCGCGCGTATCCATCCATCCATCCATCCATCCATCCATCCATCCATACATACATACATACATACATTCATACATACATACATACATACGTAATTGGAGCACTAGATTTTGTTAGTAAATGCTTAAAGGAGAATCTGGATAAACTGGGATTTTCAGAAAGAGAAATCGACCGGCTGATTCAAACATTACAAGTGCAATCTGTGAGTGGAGCAGTAAAAATATGCAAGACTTTTTCAATTTGTTTATGTTAACTACATCCCAAAGATGGAGCCTTGTCTCTTTGTTGGAAACCGGCTTCTTCCTCAGTGGAAGATTCATAATAATTAAAAATAGAAGAGACATACATACATGCATGCACACACACATATGCGTATAAGAGAGAGAGAAGGAGGAGGAGAGATGGAAAGAGAGAGAGAGAGAGAGAAATAGAACGAGTGAGAGGGGGAGAGAGAAAGAGAGAGAGATGTTTGCATTTATATACATGTCTGTATATTTACGAGGTTCGCTCAAAAATATCCGATCTTTAGGTATGAAAAAAGACAATTTTTTACATTTCATAAATTTTATTTAATCATCTTCAAAATACTCCCCTTGCGAGTTGACACACTTCTCCCAGTGGTTCTGCCATTGTAGATGTATCTCGTCGGGTGATAAATAAATACAACTCGTTAAAATAGCTGTTCTGCAATGTAACTTCCCGTTTTGTAGAGAGAAAAGCAGCCAGACGGAGGAAATATCTTCATTTATATAGAAGATCAAAAATAAAATCACAGATGGCAAAAAGAGAAACGAACACACAATCCAGCAAGAAAGTATTAGAAATAACCGTTAACAAATATGGATATATATATATATATATATACAAGAATAAGGGCAGGGAATCGTCAATTAATAATAGAATTAATAATTAACAATTTTGCCAAGTAGTTCAGTATGAAAAAACCTTTATCGGTAAAACCATTTATCATCATAAATATACAGGGATTAGCATTGAGTTGCTTCTCCAACATACTGAAAAATTTAGAAATAGCAGTCAAAGAACTACTGATTCTAAACTACAAATTTTTCTCTAAACGGATGGCGATATTTATGACATATATCAATTATAGGATTTTATCAAGTAGCTACTATGTAAAAACCAATAAAGGTAAAAAATTAATACAAAGTATATAATTTTATAAATATAATTATAAAATTGTAATAAGGGCAACTACCAAGTAATGTCACATGCTACAAGAAGACCCCAAAATGGCTCTAAAACTACTTTATTTATGACATAACACTGAAAGCGAAGGAATGAACGAAAAAGATTTCTTGAAAAAGTAGTTTTAGAGCCATTTGGCGTCTTCTTCTAGCATGTGGCATTGCATTACTTGGTAGTTACCCTTATAATTTTATAATTATATTTATAAAATGATATACAAACATACAACCATACATACACACACACACACACACACACACACACACACACAAACACACACACACACACACACACATATATATATGTATATATAGTACGAGTATGAGTGCAAAAGTACTTTGTATGTAGTTATTCTGTCTCTCCGATATCTACGCTACTCATAAATGCAAACATTACAACTAGCAACTGGAACGTGAACTGCAACTGCAACCACAATCTAAACCACACACCTCAACACCACCCACTTGTGTCTATCAATCAACGAATAATGAACTTCTGTTCTCATTCCATTTAATTATGTATCAAACAAAAATCTGTAATCACTCCGCCACACCGCAAAAAATATGAACGGAATAAAATTAAAAAACAACAATCATTTGATTCTACTTTCACTTTCCACCATTAATGTTCCTCTTTTCCCCGCTACCACGTCCGTCATTTTATGATAAACACACATGGACATTCACACACACACGCAAACATACACATAAATGCTCATGCGCGCACACACACACACACACACACACACACACGCACACACACACAAACGTAAACACACTACTATCTCTTCCTTTTTCGGTTGAAAATCCCTTGTCTTTCATCATTTTAATATTTTT
>NC_068989.1:53354964-53359528 GCF_001194135.2 Octopus bimaculoides
TATATATACATACATATATATATACAACTATGTATATATACATATATGTATATACACGCATATATATGCCTATATATATACATGCATACATACATACATATATATATATATATATATTTACATACATATATATACATGCACACATGCAAACACACCTCATGCGTATATATTCATAAATAGTTATTTAGTTATGTGTTCATTTATTCATTTTCTTTCGTCCGTTCACATTCACTTCATCTTTTCAACTTGAAGAATTTGTCTGTTCTCCCAGAAACACATGAATTTCAAATGATTCTCCCAACCTTCCCCTCTATTCTAGATTCTGGCCCCACAGTAAGGTTGGACATAATTTTGATGAACGTGTCGTTTGTTGTCTCTTAGTTTTTCCTCTCTGGTTGCATATCATTTCTCTGTTTCTGTCTCTCTGTCTCTCACTCTATCGGTCTCTGTCTGTCTGTCCATCTGTCTGCTTGTCTGTTTGTATCTATCTATCTATCTATCTATCTATCTATCTATCTATCTGTCTGTCTGTCTGTCTGTCTGTCTGACTGGTATTTATTCTATCGGTCTCTCTTGCAGAACCGCTGAGTTACGGAGACGTGTATGCATTCCTGTACTCCATTGTCTCAATGCCTGTAATGTGGTACTCTTATGCCCTATTCTGTTTGGCCTGTTAAACCTGTGTCCTATTGCACTTAGCATGGGACTTCCATGTGCTAATGTATTTAGCCTGTTACTCCTGTCTCTTTATGTGTTTAGCCTGGTGTCTCTTTTCCTAATGTATTTGGCCTAATACTCGTATATCCTCATGTATCTAGCCTGGTGCTTCTGTATCCCGGAGTATTTAGTCTGATACTTCTGTCCTAATGTATTTAATCTGGTATCCCTGTATCCTAATTTATCTAACTCGGTGCTCTTATGTCCTAATGTTCTCAGCCTGATACTCCCTTGTTCTAATGTATTTAACCTGTGGCCTAATGTGTTTGACCAGTGCTCCAGTGTCGTAATATATTTCAGCTAGTACTCCACTGTCTAATGTATGTCTCCAATATCATAATGTTATTTTGTCAGGTATTCCAGTGTTCTAATATATTTATTCCAGTAAGGCGGCGAGCTGACAGAAACATTAGCACGCCGGGCGAAATGCTGAGCGGTATTTCGTCTGTCTTTACCTTCTGAGTTCAAATCCGCCGAGGTCGACTATGCTTTCATCCTTTCGATAAATTAAATACCAGTTGCGTACTGTGGTAGAACTAATCGACTACCCCCCTCCCCCACAAAAAAACCTTGTGCTTAGAGTAGAAAAGAATATAGTGTATTGGGATAATACGTTAGTATCCTAACGTATTATCCTAATATTCCAATATCTTAATGCATTTGATTCGTCCGTTACTCCAGACTCCAAATCCTCTGTTCTGTACTAATCTCTATTAACACTTTTGAACATGTAAACTGATAAGTTTAATAGAACATAAGACGTTGGTATATTTGATCTAGCTGCTTATGTGCACACTGGACCTGCTAGAAATAATAACCAAATTTGTTCCACTTACACCCTATCATCTTAGGTATCAGATTGGGACAAAAGTTTTTTCGAATCATCACTGATGATTTTTGGCGAGTTGTGTCTCCATGTTAAATCATTAATTTGATATAACCCATCTAATCGTTGCTGAATTGCTTATTTTTTAAAAATATTTTTAACAAACATTAATTGCTTATTCTCTATTTTACAGTTTCAATAATGTGAAATGAAAAAATGCAATAAGAGCCATTTTACACTACCTTGGAAAAAAAAAAGGACAGAGATTAAGAGCAGCAGCAAAAGAAATTAATGATGTGGGAGGCCCAGTCAACAAAACTGGTTCAGATGTTTCAAGGAAAGTGACACTAGTTTCGTAGACTAACCAAGGTCAAAGAGACCTGCTGTGAAAGATGAAGTTTTACTTGAAATCGGTGAACAACAGCCAAGCACAAGCACTCCTAAATTGCTGGCAGAACTCGTTCCTTCACAAGTACCATCAATCGACACCTTTATACGCTCAGCTTTGTGAACAAACGTTGTCAAGAGGTTCCTTATGAATTGACCAATGATCGGACTCAACGATGTGTGAACTTTTGCAAACTACAGCTGACAAATCCACGAAATGCTCGTTTTGGATGTCGAATTGAAACTGAGGATAAAAAATGGACCTATTTTCTTAATTCTAATAAGAGTAATCTGTGGATTCGCTCTTTCCAGGCCTCATAACCTGTAATCAAACAAGGGCGGTTTGAACAGAAGGTCAAGTATATTTGGTGGAATTTCGAGGGAGTGTCGCACTTTGAGCTTGTCCCAGATGCTCATATTGTGAATGCTGACCATTATGCTCAACAACTGCAACGAGTATATGATGCTTTGAAACCTTGTCTGTTAATATTGTTTTATACAAACAAGAATGCACAGAGATAACGGGTTAGCTATCTCAGACAATATTAGTGGATGCAGTCTAGACAAAATAAAGAAAGATTTAATAAGTAGTTTTAAAGAGTTAAGACTTAGAATGACGCTGTTCATGAATGTAAGAATATAGTTTTAGATATAGGCTTAGATTTACACGCAAGCAAAGGCTAATATATATCGGAAGAAATTTCAACAAACCTGCTTTTATCTTTAATAACATAAAGATGATGTAAATGAATGAATTTTCAATATATTTTCGGACAACATAACTGTCGACAGAGCAACCAAACTTTTCTACAGTTTAGTCAGAGAACGAAAGGCAGTGCTCAATGACTTTGAGGTTACTTGTGAGGTTTAGGAACGGAATTATTCTCAAACCTGAGACTTGCCCGGAATGGCAGCAAAAGATTTAACTTCATTAAAAACACTCGACGACCAGGTGGTGGTGTTAACCTTAGAGACGGATTAAGTGGACCAACGCAAAGACACATAATGCAAAGAGCTAGATCAAATACTTCAAGGTGACTCATCTGATGCTCTAACGATTCTTTCAATTCACAGACATTGGTTGGTGCTTTTCTTTATTAATCTCTGAAAGGAAGAAATGCAAAGTTGACCGCGGTGCTATTTGAACTCAGTGCTCGGTATGTTGGAACACATGCAACATATCTTCTAATCATTCTACCAGTTCATCACTAATAACTACAATATGGCCAAAAAGAATGGTGGCTAGAAAGAATAAAAATTAGTTTCAAATCCAAAGGTGAGCAATCTGTCACAACAATAGATGAAGACTACCTGTCTTGTTGTTGTTGGCACTCCGTCGCTTACGACGTCGAGGGTTCCAGCTGATCCGATCAACGGAACAGCCTGCTCGTGAAATTAACGTGCAAGTGGCTGAGCACTCCACAGACACATGTACCCTTAACGTAGTTCTCAGGGATATTCAACGTGACACAGTGTGATGTGACAAGGCTGACCCTTTGAATTACAGGCACAACAGAAACAGGAAGTAAGAGTGAGAGAAAGTTGTGGTGAAAGAGTAGCAGTGTTCGCCACCATCCCCTGCCGGAGCCTCGTGGAGCTTTAGGTGTCTTCGCTCAATAAACACTCACAACGCCCGGTCTGGGAATCGAAACCGCGATCCTATGACCGCGAGTCCGCTGCCCTAACCACTGGGTCATTGCGCCTCCACTACCTGTCTTAAAACCTGTTAACATTTACTATGTGCCTCTCAATTATAACTGTAATTCTGAATATGTGAAGAACAACCGAAGAGCCGCTACACGCGACACAATTTCACGTGTAAATTTTGAAAAGGCAAGAATATCAAAGCATTACCAAGCTACGCATCATAAATAAAAGTACTTCCATTTTAAAATCTCATTACTTAAATTTGTCAACAGCAAATAATACATTAATGGAAGGACAATCTGAAACTGTTCAAGTAAAAAAACAAAAAACAAAAAAAAAACAGCAAAACAAAATTTTAGCTGAAGCTGCAAACATTCTAAATAGTGAAGTGCCACAATGAGAATAAGATTAGGATCTAATTATTAACAAAATATTGTAAAGGGAGTAGTCTGTCAGCCATAGATAGCTTCTCTGCCGGTGGCTTACCTCTTTACTCTTTTCTCTTTTACTCTTTTACTTGTTTCAGTCATTTGACTGCGGCCATGCTGGAGCACCGCCTTTAGTCGAGAAAATCGACCCCAGGACTTATTCTTTGTAAGCTTAATACTTATTCTATCGGTCTCTTTTTGCCGAACCGCTAAGTTACGGGGACGTAAACACACCAGCATCCTATTGAGAAATCGAATAAAGCCAACCGATGATCACAGAGGATCGCACCGTACCTGATGTGTGATCAGCCCGGGCAACTGCTCTGAAAACTAATCATTCCCGCCTGAGGATGGCTTTCGGTAAGAAATTCTAAATAAGAAAATATGATGTTCCCTAAGAAAATACATACAAACGTACATACATACATACATACATACATACATACATACATACATACATGCATGCATGCATACGTACATATACGTACATACGTAGACACTCATATACATACACATACGTACATTCACACGCGTCCCTCTCTCTCTTTCTCCCTTTATA
>NC_068989.1:53361390-53362071 GCF_001194135.2 Octopus bimaculoides
CCCCATCACCAATGACATCATCGATGCCATGGACCAACAGTACCAAAAGCACCGCCCCCACCAACACAACTACCACCAGCACCACAGCCACCACCACAGACATCACCCTGCTGCACTGATACCACAACCACTATTGTCACCATCACTATTAATATTACCACCACTACTAACACCAATACTACAACGGGGACCTTCACCTTGACCCCTAGCTCGATCCCCGCCCTTTACCATTACTACTGTGACATCAGAAACACAAATACGGCCAGAACCACCGCCAGCACTACCACCAGTTCTGTAATCACAACCACTACTCAACCTGCTAAAAATAGCAGCTAAAATTCCTCAAATCCTTCCCATCTCATAATCATTTTTGAAAATAGCACACTTGGAAAAAGTAGTCTTAGATATACTGTGACTGAATAGCAGGACAGGATGATCAAGGTTGCTCCGCGTTTGGCCATAGGTTTGACCTGGGGCTAAACACTAACAACTACCGCCACACCAGCACTAGCAATAACAACACCAACCATCATCATCATCATCATCATTTCCACCACCATACCACCACCACCATTACCACCACCATACCACCACCACCACCATCACCACTACCACCACCGCCGCCGCCGCCACCAGCAGCATCAGCAGCAGCAGCAGCACCACTACCACCACCACCACCAT
>NC_068989.1:53362499-53363502 GCF_001194135.2 Octopus bimaculoides
CACCACTACCACCACCGCCGCCGCCGCCACCACCACTGGGGGGGGAAACCAGTCGATTAGATCGACCCCAAGACGCAACTGGTACTTAATTTATCGACCCCGAAAGGATGAAAAGCAAGGTTGACCTCGGCGGAATTTGAACTCAGAACGTAAAGACATCACATGTATTAGCTCCACAACCGTCACACCGTCGGCTGCACCTCTAATTGGTCGTCCGACCAGCTGGAAATAGCAGCCAAACTCCTTCAAAATCAATCTGAACCATCTTAGAAAGTTTGAAGAGTTCACGATGTCGTCCTGGTTTTCCTGCGTGCAAGGATGGAGAGAGAGAGACAGAGAGAGGGTGTGTGTGTGTGTGAGAGAGAGAGAGAGAGAGAGAGAGAGAGTGTGAGAAGGGGAGAGAAAGGGAGAGGGAGAGAAATGGAAGTGAGAGAGAGTAGGAGAAAGAGAAAGAAAAAAGAAAGTGAGACAGAGAGAAGAGAGAAAGAAGGTAAGAGAGAGAGAAAAAGAAAGAGAGAGAGATAGAGAGACAGAGAAAAGAGAGAGAAAGAAAAAAGAAAGTGAGAGAAGGAGAGAGAAAGAGAAGGAGAGAGAGAGAGAGACAGAGAGACAGAGAGTGAGAGGGGAATTGGTAAGTCAAGGCTTGGACTGATTTTGATCACAGGTCTGTCTGCTCGATCAGCGCTGACCTGGGGCTAAAAATAACAACCACAACAGCGACACACGGCAACAACAAACAACAAACAACAACAACAACAACAACAACAACAACACCAACAACACGTCCCTCGCCATCGTAAATTGTTCATCGTCGACTGTAAAAAAAAGCAAACAAACGATTATCACTTGTGCGGTGAACCGTTCAATCTGATGTTTCGGGAATTGTAGAAGTATCTGGTGGCGGCGGCGGTGGTGCGGTGGTGGTGGTGGTGGTGGGGCGTGATAGATCAAGTGAGGAAAAGGTGGGAGTGGGGGAGGAGGTGGAGGAGGAGGAGGAGGAGAC
>NC_068989.1:53364879-53367051 GCF_001194135.2 Octopus bimaculoides
GGTATTGACACCAACCCCCACGGCTGTAGTAAAAGAGATTTTTCCAAGGTGCCGCGCAGTGGGGCCGAGCCCGAAACCGCATGGTTAGAAAGCGATCTTAACCAGATAACAATGCCTGCGTCTATTAAAAGCACAATGTTATTTCATTCCACTTCAGCATGGCTGTTCCGTAGGAACCGACATAACTACCATTTTTAATCCCAGGAGCAGCCTCCTCCAGTGGTTATCGATGCAATCTGCACCCGATATATATTGCCAGCAGAGGAGCGAACACCTACCATCTTCCAACGACGACGACCGGACAACCAGACTGTTCGGTTTCGAGCTATTTGTGCTCATCCTCGGTGGTGGACATCCGTCCGCTAGAAATAGCAGTAGTTCGTTTCAGCTCGCAATAATAAAAACAAATGCGCCCTTTTAAAGTCTAGCCAGGCTCATGGGCCCGGTTTCCCAGTTTCTATGGCGTATGTGTTCTCCAGCTGGACGGGACGCCAGTCCCTCGCAGCGTTACTCAGTTTTGCCAGCTGAGTGGACTGGAAGAACGTGAAATGAAGTGTTTTGCTCGAAAACACAACGCGTCACCCGGTCCAGGAATCGAAAGCACGATCTTACGATCATGATGCTGACACCCTAACCACTAAGCCACGCGCCTCCACTCAGCTCGCAATACATACAAAAAATAACTGCCAACCAGTCACTGATCTTGCAACAAGCAAAGTAGCTACTTAGAAAATCTACATAAAGAGATGAAAGTAGTAACTATTACTGAAAGGTAATGTTTACCACAACTTCAACATGGCTGTTCCATAGAAACTGACGTCACTATCATTTGCTTGTTGCAAGATCGGTGACGGATTGTCACTTACTTTTCTATATATTGCGAGCTGGATGAGGCTTCTCCTGGGTTAAAAATAATAGCAAAGTCGGTTCCTATCGAACAGCCATGTTGAAGTGGTGATAAACATTACTTCTCAGTATAGTCACTACTTCATTTCATACAGATTTTCTAACTAGCTACTTTGCTTATTATTTCATTCTCCTATTTAACTAATTACTTTTTATTCATAATATATTTCGTATATTATCTAATTCAGTTATTCAATATATTCTCTTATTCCTTCATTCCACTATGTTTATTACTCTAAAATCTGTTGCATAAACGGCGAGCTGGCAGAAACGTTAGCACGCCGGGCAAAATACTTAGCGGTATTTCGTCTGTCTTGACATTCTGAGTTCAAATTCCACCGAGGTCGACTTTGCCTTTCATCTTTCGGGGTCGATAAATTAAGTACTAGTTACGCACTGGGGTCGATGTAATCGACTTAATCCCTTTGTCTGTCCTTGTTTGTCCCCTCTATGTTTAGCCCCTTGTGGGCAATAAAGAAATAAGAAACGTTAGCACGCCGGGCGAAATGGTTAGCGGTATTTCGGCTGTCTTTATGCTCTGAGTTCAAATTCCGCCGAGATCGACTTTGTCTTTCATCCTTTCGAGGCCGATAAATTAAGTATCAGTTGCGTACTGGGGTCGATCTAATCAACTGGCCTCCTCCTCCAAAATTTCGGGTCTTGCTCCTAGAGTAGAAAGGTATAATTTATGTTACA
The DNA here is from genome assembly GCF_001194135.2 of Octopus bimaculoides. NCBI lineage: Eukaryota > Metazoa > Mollusca > Cephalopoda > Octopoda > Octopodidae > Octopus > Octopus bimaculoides. Next base: position 53,366,482 of record NC_068989.1, read on the forward strand.
TACTGTAGCCCTTTATTGCATGTTTCATAATAAATTTTTTAAAGTTCTTATTTGTTTAAAGAATGCTATCCATGTCTCTTTTAACACGTCTATTCGATACACCCTCTCTAACCGATCAGCCATTTGTTTTGTTACTTTTTGCTTTTGCTTTTAACCCTAGGAGTAAAACTCCACTTGCCAGAGGCTCGCATTTGGTTCCATTTCCCATTTAATTCCTTTACCATGCACATTCATATCTATTTTTCTTCATCATTATCTTCTTCTACATCATCGTCGTCTTCTTCATCCCCCCTTCTTCTCCCTTTTCGTGTTCCTCTCTAATTGACTCCTCTCTTTCGATCTCTCTCTATCCGTCTCTCTTCTATCTGTTTCTGTTTCTTTCTCACTGATTGTCTCTCTTTCTCTCAGTTTTTTGTGTGTATCTCTCTCTCCCTTCGTCACTTTCCTCTCTCCTTGCATCCCTTCTTCTTCTTCTTCTTCTTCTTCTTCTTCTTCTTCTTCTTCTTCTTCCTCATCTTCTTCCTCATCTTCTTCTTCTTCTTCTTCTTCTTCTTCTTCTTCTTCCTCATC
>NC_068989.1:53368265-53371621 GCF_001194135.2 Octopus bimaculoides
TTGACTTATTCAAACAGTTATCGAGGCTGCTACTGTTGTTGTTGTGGATGTGGGAGTGGTGTCTATAGTGGTGGTGGTGGTGGTGGTGGTGGTGGTGGTGGTGATTGCCGGTGGTGTTGCTGCTGCAGCTGCTGCTGGTCGTCTTATGAATAGTGGCAATTGTGATAGTGCCGACGATGGTGGTGGATATAATAACAGCGGTGGTGCTGGTCGTCGTAGTGGTGATGATAGTGTTGATGATGATGTGGTGGTGGTGGTTGTGGTAGAAATGGTACAAATAATCGTAGTAGTAGTAGTAGTAGTAGTAGTAGTAGTAGTAGTAGTAGTAGTAGTAGTAGTAGCAGCAACAGTAGCAGTATTAGTTGTAGTATTGTGGCAATAGTCGTAGTGGTAGTAGTGAAGGCGCGTGGCTAAGTGGTTAGGGCATTCGGCTCGCGATTGTAAGTTCGTGAGTTCAATTCCCGGCTATGCGTTGTGTCCATGAGCAAGACACTTTATTTCACGTTGCTCCAGTCCACTCCGCTGGCAAAAATGAGTTGTACCTGTATTTCAAAAGGCCAGCCATGTCACACTCTGTGTCACGCTGAATCTCCCTGAGAACTACGTTAAGAGTACGCATGTCTGTGGAGTGCTCAGCCACTTGTACGTTAATTTCACGAGCAAGCTGTTCTGTTGATCGTATCAGCTGGGACCTTCGTCGTCGTAACCGACGGAGTGCTCCTTTTAGTGGTAATAATAGTGATGATCGTAGCAGAGGACGTGCTAGTAGCAGGGTTATTAATATTATTATTAATAAAGGCAACGAGCTGGCAGAATCATTAGCACGCCGGACATAATGCTCAGCAACATTTTATCTGTCTTTACGTTCTGAGTTCAAATTCGGTGGTGCGCTTCAAATCACCTCGCTCAAATCATCCCCACGATGCTGTATTATCCCTAACGTCCTGTGTATTCCTTTCAAACTTTCCATGCATTCTCATTTCAAGACGGTCTTCTTTTCTCTTCTCAGCTCTTAGGTTGAACTCTTCCTTACCCATCATTTCATCTGCGTTTACACCCATATCTTTCGTGGCATATTGCAGCAGGTCTTCATCACTATTTATCAAATGCTCGGCAAGCGTTCTCCTTTCACTCCTTATACAATGGTCTATACTAATTAGTCCTTTGCCACCATTCTTTCTTTTCACATACAGTCTGTTTACGTTTGCTTTAAGGTATAGCGCCCCATGCAGCGTTATCAAGTTTTTGGCATTCATGTTGGATTTCAACACCATCTTCACCCTATTTTGATACGCCTCGCTGACCTTGACTTTCATTTCTCAGTGTAGAATGTCATCCAGCTCCAAAATTCCTAAATATCTATACCCACTACCGTCGGGTTCACCCATGGTCTCTCCTGATGGTAAACGCAGTCGTTCAGTGTCACCCGATTCGTTCAGTGTCACCATCTATTAGGAATCCCAGGCATCGATGTTTCGAGTTTTTTTTACTCTTGTCAATGAGATGTACCTAGGAGAGGTAACTCTGAACGAACTTAATAAAGCCGTAGCTTTATATATAATTCAGTCAATACATTGACTGATTTGTACTAGCAAATCGCCCGACCGAGGTAAATAACGAAGTGTCAGCACGAAGCAGTGCGTAAGTATATGCAGAATTAGGTAAGTTGAAATATGTTTGTCATATATTTCTACTAATAAAAGACAAATGCACTGCAGTTACCGAGGAGAAAAGAAAATCTCTCTTACAGGTACTAAGAGTAAAGGTCATGCATTTTTCTTCCTTCACTACAGGACAGAAAACCCGAATGAGGTTCGTATTCTAACACTCGTATGGGCTATTTGTCTCCCAAACATGTACCTCATTCCTGAATTAAATAGGGTCTCGGATCATTGCCTGGTCTGCAATATATCTTCAACGTGTACCTGATGATGGTCATTTGTCCAACGTCATTACCAGCCGCTCCAGGTCCGCTTCACTGGCACCCCCAGCAGCGTGATCTTGTATGTTCACTGTTCCATTATGTCGAGAAGAAAGGGAACTCTTCCGACAAGCCTACAAATTTGGAGATTTTATTTATAACCTTTTCACATAAGTTTGTGAACCTCATTGTGTCGTAGTGGCTGTTTTTTTAATTTTTACTGGATGGTCAGTGTGCTCTTCATCTTGAATTTAAGTGGGGCCGAAACAGTTAAACAATCAGCATGCTCAGCGACTATTCAGATCAATAACATAACAGAAAATTAAATGTTAGAAAATGTGTAGAGTCAAGAACACGAAGTTTCTCTTGAAAATAATGTTGAAGGCGTGCTTGTTTATGACTCTTCTACCATCATTGTGACGATTACCTCTTACCGCCACTTCTACGAAAGCCATCTTGCCATACGTGTTAATACTGAAAATGTATTTATCAAAACTGTTACGATAAACTTTTCCTTTACCTCCCCACTCCAGATAATAGGGGTAGACGTTCTGAAACTCTTTGGCAGTAAGAAGACACCCAACCCTCAAAAAAAAAAAAACAGAAAAAAAAAAAAGAAAAAGAATTTTCTTTCATAAGTTAATCTAAGAAAAAATATTTTCTGAGCGAAGCCCTGTTCAGTAAACAGCAGCAGCAGCAGTAGCAGCAGCAGCAGCAGCTGCAGCAGTAACAACTTATGTACAGAATGTGAGATTAAGCCTTTCTAAATGAATTCGTTACAGTAATCACTTGCACTATGCATCTAATATCATTAAATTAAATCCTTAATGAGAGCGACTAATTAGATGCACTGAAACTTAGCTGGACTAAAATGCCATACAACATTTAGGCTTATATAAAGCTTTTCTCTCACAATTTTGTATTTACAGTCTGTCTGGAATTTGGCTGTCACCCTTAAGGATTCGGGGGAAGTAAATAGCTACAATATATGTGGTATGATTGCTATTGATTTATGCCTTTATCGCAAAACAAAGGTGAAGGACTTCATGTAAGCATTATGGTTATAGAACTGCTAAATATAGTAATGAATTCACCCTCCTCAATCACTGTTAATCAATGAGTGTTCTCCGTCACAGTTGATCCAGGGTTAAACAGCACTACATTTACTTCAACATCATTACCAGCTACCCAACGTCAGCTGCAATAACTGCATAGCCACCCACAGCAGTATCAACAAAACGCACAAAAGCCTCTTCAAGGTCGCTTATCTTGCTAGAAATAACAGTTAAATTTTCCCTAATCATACGTTACTGTTTCGAAACAAAATGACGGTAGTCCTAGATACACTTCTGTCTAAAAAGATAAAGTTTAAAAAAAACGAATGTAGGAAAAATGGCTTGCGGGTCACTGTTGAAATGCTTTTGATCAGAGACAG
>NC_068989.1:53371754-53373168 GCF_001194135.2 Octopus bimaculoides
ACGGTGATCGGCGGCGATGGTGACGACGGCGAAGCCAACAACAACAACATCAACAACAAAGAAAGCAGTCTTTTGCCGAGCCAAAATAAATCAGATTAAATGAAATATTTAATGGAAAGTTCAGGCAGAGTATTATCGCAGCTCGAGCGAGACCTCCTTCACATAGATTTCCTTGGATTAAAAACCTTGTGTTTCCTGCTGAAAAACACGGATCCACACAAATCCCCAGCCTTGTGCCGCTGCTTGGTATGTATCCTGGAGTGAAAAAAAGAAAAAAAGAAGAACGAAAGGGAAAGAGAGAGAGAGAGAGAGAGAGAGAGAGAGAGAGAGAGAGGCATAAAGTCAATTAACTAAAGGAATGAAGGAAATGAGAAATAGAAAGAAAGAAAGAAACAAAGAAGAGAACAAACAAAATTGAATGCGAAAGAAACAGACGTAAAGAAAACTTTAAATACACACATACACACACAAAAGTATATATGTACACACATGCGCGTATATATACATACACACACATATACACACATACATACCCACACCCCCACGCACATAAATATACACATATACACACAAACATACACACTCACACACATATACTTACCCCCCCCCCCAGACACACACACATAAAGCAGCAACAACAACAGCAGCTACAACAACAGCAACAACTGATAAAAAGTGAAGTGGAAAATGTAAGGAAATGAGTGATTGATCTTACAGACTTACTTTTGGATCCTATGGGAGAGGTTGAGTTTCTTGGCTTTTTTCTTTTTTTCCTTTTTTGACTCACGTCTTTTCTTTCACTTCCCCACCTTCGCTCTCTCCCCCCTCTCTCTCTCTCTTTCTCTCCGCATCATTCTCGTAATTTCTCTCTCTCCACCTCCTTGCTTCTCTTTCTGTGACTGTCTGTCTGTCTGTCTGTCTTCCCTTCTACGCATGTATGTATTTATTATGTGCCTCTGTGTGTGTGTAATTTATGTAAGTGTGTGTGAGTGTGTATTATGTATATGTAAATTGATATATACACTTATATATACAGGGACTGGACAAAATAATGGAAACACCTAGCATCATAGCATTATAATTTTGAAATATCTATAAAACCGTGAAAAGCTTGTTTATTTTTATGTTTTTTGATTTATTATTAGTGTTGCTTAATATGTTTTGCAAAAATTGCTGTTTCTTTTCAGATATCATAAGATAAAGGTAATTAAAATTCATTAAAATGACAGATCTATCGGACTTTCAAAGAGGTCAAATTGTTGGTTCTCGTATGGCAGGCGCTAGCATAACGAAAAGAGCCGAAATGTTTGGTGTATCAAGAAGTACTGTCTCGAAAGTAATGACAGCCTTTGAGAAAGAGGGAAAAACCTCCTCCTCGAAACAAAACTCTGGAAGAAAATCAAAACTTTCAGAT
>NC_068989.1:53375696-53379294 GCF_001194135.2 Octopus bimaculoides
TATATATACACGCACACACACATTGATATATGAACGACTGTGTGTGCGCGTGTGTTTATGTATGTGTGTGTGTAATGAATAACTACGCTAAAACAAAATGGATAGCTTTATTCCTTTATCCCCACTCTCAAGCTGTCGGTGTGTAATGAAATGGCCTTGCAAAACTAGTAGCAACTATCTCAAATTACTATGGGCGGGTTCAAATGAAGGCTACGAAAAACGGTATGAGAGGGCGAACGTGTATATTTTTATGATAAATTTTACTTTATTTACCTTTCTCCAATTTTCCAGGAAAAGAGCAAAAAGATATATGAAAAATATAAATTTTTTCCAATATCTGAATATAAAAACAAGAACTTTAGTAACAAAAACCTTACAGGAAATGATTGCAGTATGTCTGAGCTATAAAACGTACGCAGACAGATATATACATACATAATACATATATACGGGGACACATACATGAACATACATATTTATATACACCCATACATACATACATACATACATGCATGCATAGGGCGTGCTTATGTGCTAAGTCTTTTGCCTCCCAACCGCATGATTTCGGGTTCAGTCTCAGAACATGGCATCTTGAGCCAGTGTTTTTGTTTTTTTTTCTACTATTATCTCGGACCGACCAAAGACTTTGGTAGACAGAAACTGAAAGTAGTCCGTTGTATGTACTTCAGCTGTCATTTTCTTTTTTTTTTTTTTTTGTAATTCATTCTGTGTCATGCTGAATCTCCTCGGGAACTATATTAAGGGTACGTACGTCTGTGGAGGGCTCAGCCACTTGCACGTTAATTTCACGAGCAGGCTGTTCCGTTGATCAGATCAACCGGTATCCTCGTCGTCGTACCAGGCGGAGTGCCTTGTGAGAGACTCGTAACAAAAGCAGTGTTATTAAGTTGAAAACATATCACTCGTAACATCTCGAAACCTTACTGCAACATGCATAGCCGACACGAACATTGGAGTAAGCAATTTACAATCCGTTATGAAAAAAAATTTCATAAATTTATATTCTTTACATAATTATATTTACAAGAGTTCAACTACATGAACGCATAGTTCAATAACAGCTCATTTCTTAATTCTTAATTTATTTTGCTCCTCTACCACTCATTCTTGATTCTCTGCCATTTATCCATCTCTCATGAATGCTAATAATTTTATATAAGTTTCATAGTCTTTGCAACCATATGCATTTCCGTTTCCATAGTCCTTATTATAGCATATAAAAAAAAATTAACCCCCCCCCCACACATATTTACTATTACATACACATATACTTACTACAATATGATTCCATGAACCAATAAGTTAGACCGCCCACCTCTAATAATCTTTAAGCTTTAATTTTCCACAATCTTCCTAAATTTATAATCCTCACAATAAAATCCATAATCCCCGGAATGATATTTATTTCCATTTATTTACTTCTTATTTGCAACGTACTATTAGGACCACAGAAATACACAGACACACACATACTCTCACTCTCTCTCTCTTTCTCTTTCTCTCAAATTAGGAATGTACTTTAGTGGAGGATGTATATCAGCTGCAACCTTTCATAGTGCAAAATTTCGTGTGAAAGCCTGAACGTGCAATTTTCAACCGCCATATTTACTTACAAAATTTTCTATATATCAAGGCAACGTCCTAACATGTATAATTTTGCCTTTAAACATACCTATTTTGTTGTATCTCGGGAAGGTAATTATGCTAATAATAAACACACGCACTGGTTCAAATTCACTTCTTTATTATTATTCATCAATTGTATGCATGTATGTATGTATGCCTCCCCATTCCACGCCACCGTTGTTAGCTAAGGGAAAGGCAAAGGCCAATACAGCTTGTTACCAATGACGTCGCAACTTATTTCTACTGCTGAATGAACTGGAGCAACATGAAATAAAGTGTCTTGCTCAAGAGCACAGCACACGGCCCGGTCTGAGAATCGAACTCCCTACCACATGATTGTGAGCCCGAAGCTCTAGCCACTGAGCCATGTACCTTCACAGCGTTTAATGCACTGCTATTATATTATAATTGCATAGCGAAATGCGGTGTCGCTACCAGGAATTAATATGTGGGTACTAGTAGTCAGGAATGTCTTTTATATGTATAATTTTTACATCCAATTACATTACACCACTACATTTGGTGACTATTTAAGCAAGGAGTTAGTGGATGGTTAATGTGTCGGATATGGTGCTGAAGAAGGACAATGACTCCTGAAATATGTATTTTTCTGTCTTCGATCACAATGTTTACTTTGTCGTATTCGTAGAAAATCTGTTGAGATAATCTTAAAAAAATTATTCATAAATGCACATACACATAGACGCACACACACATATATATTACATTCAGAGTGATAAAATATAACTGCTACTGCATATAATAAATTAGGATATAGTTAATACGGTTAAAAGATTATATTTAAATTATATGTGATTACATAAACACATCTCTTCATATACTTCATACTAATCTACATATTAAATATCTAAACACATTTGTACATGGGAAAAATACGTAGTCATATGTTGGGAAATCGTAGGATAGTTTTTTCTTTAAAAAAAGGTTCGTTAATAATTAAGCGCTAGCGTAAACATTTCATTAGATACCATTAAATAGAATGACATAATTAAATAATTTGCATTAGAACATTTGACAACCGATTTAGTGAGATTGCACATGTATCACATATATGTTTATAAACATTTTTACAATTGCATTTGATAAGAATCTAAGTATGTTTTTAATAAAATGTACATGTACTTAAATACAGATAAAATATTTCAAAGTAGCCTTTTTTAATTAACGTCAACCTCTATATATTTATTATGCGACCATATCCCACCAAAATATAACCCTGAAAAAATATACAGACATATTAGCCCTACACCGTTACGTATAAGTACTAATATTTTTACATAGTCCGTGAAAGATATTCTTATGTATAAAACGATGAATTTACCTAAGTTTTAACATCAATGAATATAATGCATTTAAATATGAATAAGAATTTTTTCGTGATTATAAGATTACCAATTGTATACAAGGTGTATAGAACTTAATGCTACGTCGGAATAGTGCAACCTATCAATGAAATTATTGGGTTTATAATATTTCAGTGGTTATATGTCCATTGCCTACAAAGAGAAGTGTAATTTCAGAATGTTATGTAGTCATATTTATTTAGAATAAGATTACTCGAGATTGTGTTATACAAAGTTTGCATATATTCCTTCTTTTATACATTGGTATTTTTGAGTGCCCAGAATATGCTGTAAAATTTAAAACCCCAAATCACGAACAAGGAAGAGATGGAATATTCAAAACCTATTGTAGAGTTTATACATTGCCGGCTGAAATTTTAATTAATCATTACCCCCAGTTTGTCATGTGTGTATGTATATATACATATATAAACTTGTGTAGACATACATACATACATACATACATATATATGCGTATGTGTCTGTGCATGTAATTGTATGTACATATATATATATATACATACATTCATATACATACATAAATATACATACATACATACTTGCATATATATATATAAATATATATA
>NC_068989.1:53380068-53382770 GCF_001194135.2 Octopus bimaculoides
CACGTGTACCCTTAAAGCATAGTTCTCGGGGATATTCAGCGTGACAGTGTGACAAGTAAGAGTGAGAGAAATTTGTGGTGAAAGAGTACAGCAGGGTTCACCACCATCCCTTGCCGGAGCCTTGTGGAGCTTTAGGTGTTTTCGCTCAATAAACACTCACAACGTCCGGTCTGGGAATCAAAACTGCGATCCTGTAACTGCGAATCCGCTACCCTAACCACTGGGCAATTGCGCCTCCTGTGTTTGAGTATATTTGTGTTAAATACCTTGTGGTATTGAAATCCATAAATGGGAAAAACAGCTCGTCCTTTGAATATATATATAAACAGAGCAATCTCGATAAATAAAAGTTCGATAAAATGAATACGAAAGTAAATATTGAGGTCAATATAATTCAATAAAATTTCTTGAAGGTGGCGTTCCAGAATGGCCGCATTCCAATGGTTGAAACCTGCATAAGAACATAAGAATAAATAACAAAATAAAGATAAATAAATGGCGTCAGTAATAACGAGGGAAGAGATGTTGAATTAAAGAAATATTTTAGACAGAAGAAGCTGTTTAGATAAAAGTATCCAGATAGCAGAAGTCAGAATTATTTGGTTTTATTTTGGTCTTGTAAAAGCAGCGAATCGGAAAAATGCAAGTTTGAATGACAGCAAGTCGTGAAGAAATGACGGTTGGGTGAGATTAACTTTCCTAGATCAAGGTCCATTTAACTTTCCAATGGTGGAAATTTATATTGGTGTGAATGTGTGGATGATTCGAGACGCCATAGAGGATAAAAGAAAAGAAGACAAAAAAAAAATAACGTTAAAATGAAATAAAGATAAAATGAAATGAAATAATAGAAAAAGAAGCCCTGAGGAATAAGATGAATTATGAGATAGTCTCTTGAAGAAGTGATCTAAAATATATATATATTTTTTTTTCTTGTATTAGACATTTGGAGGGGGCGGTGGTAGAAGTAGGTGTTCGACTGAAAGAATTGCTTCTATTTTTTCTTTTTCAATTAAGTGTGAAGAAAAAAAGACTTAATAATAATAATAATAGTAATAATAATGATAATAATAATAATAACAAGGAGACAAAGGAAGAAAATTGATTAATCAATAATTAAATAAATAAAGGCAGCGAGCGGGCAGAAACATTACGGCGCTGGGCGAAATGCTTAGCGGCATTTCGTCTATCTTTACGTTCTGAGTTCAAATTTCGACGAAGTCGACTTTACTTTTTTTCCTTTCGGTGTCTAAAAAATAAGTACCAGTTGGAAACTGGAATCGATATCATCTACTAATCCCTCCCACCACCCACACTCCGAAATTGCTGGCCTTGTGCCAAAATTTGAAACCAATAATCAAATAAATAAATATATAAAAACGTTAAGAGAAAGAAGTAAATCTAACTCTGTGATGCTGTTGATAATTCTTTCAACGATTGGCACAGGGCCAACGATATGGGAGGGATAGGGAAGTCGATTACATTGTCTTCAGTACTTGACTGGTACATATACTCTGGAAATTGAACTCAGAACATAAAAAGCCAAACGAATACATTAAGCATTTTCTCAATGCTCTAACTATTCTGTTTAGGGCGGCGAGCTGGCCGAAACGTTAGCACGCCGGGCGAAATGCTTAGCGGTATTTCGTTTGTCTTTACGTTCTGAGTTCAAATTCCGCCGAGGTCGACTTTGCTTTTCATCCTTTCTGGGTCGATAAATTAAGTACCAGTCGCGTACTGAGGTCGATGTAATCGACTGGCTCCCCTCCCTAAAAATTTCGGGTCTTGTGCCTAGAGTAGAAAAGTACTCTGTTTGCTAACCAGCTTAAGTAATTGCTTCCGATTTAGGGATAAAGCTGGCAATTTTGAGGGAAAGGGTTTTGTCGATTACATAGACTCCAGTACTTGATTGGTACTTTATTTTATTGACCCCGAAAGGTTGAAATTCAAATTGGCCTCGGTAGGATTTGAAGGTTGAATGTAAAAACTCCGAACAAATACCGCAGGGCATGTCGCCCAACGCCCTAACGATTCTGTCAATCCTAGTAGTAGTAGTAGTAGTAGTAACTAGGCGCAGGAGTGGTTGTGTGATAAGAATTTTACTTCCCATCCACATGGTTCCAGGTTAAGTCCCACTACGTGGCGCCTTGGCCAAGTGTCTTCAATAACCTTGGGCCTACAAAAGCTTTGTAAGTGGATTTGTCAGACGGAAACAGAAAGAAGCCCATCGTATACATATATGTGTGTGTGTTATGTGTGTGTGTGTGTTTGTGTGTGTGTATGTTTGTGTAATGTTTGTCTGTCACCAGCGCTTGACAACCGGTGTTGATGTGTTTATGATACCGTAACTTAGCGTTTCGGCAACAGAAAAACGACAGGATAAGCACAGGGCTTTAAAAAAATGTACTGGGGCCGATTCATTCGACTAAAGAATTTTTCAAGGCAGTGCTCCAGTATGGTCAGTCTAATGACTGAAGCAATAACAAATTGAATAAAATAAATAAAAAAGCAACAATGTAAGTGCAAGCGTGGCTGTGTAGTAAGAAGCTTGCTTTCCAACCACATGGTTCCGGGTTCAGTCCCACTGCATGGCACCTTGGGCAGGTGGTTTCTACTATAGCCTAGGGCCGACCAAAGCTTTGTTAGTGAATTTGATAGACGAAAACTGAAAGAAGCCAGTCGTATATATATATATATATATA
>NC_068989.1:53385600-53386296 GCF_001194135.2 Octopus bimaculoides
ATTAATTTATTTACCTTCATATTCCGCATCATATGTGTGAACAACACATGCAACCATGGGCAATTGTAAGGCCCTCATCTACGTGTATTTGGTGTTCAAAATTGGTTGCGTTTCAGTTATGAGGACCGACTCCTGTATTTGTCGCAACGATGCGACACCGGGGTGTCTAGACAGGATTTCTATGCTAATTCTGTCCAGTACACCACCATGTTGTTCTTTGGCATGCTGGTAGAGCACCGAGGTTTGTTTTTGATTAGATACTGTGACAAATGCAGATTTTTAGGTGACACGTGACAGATACAGTAACATGTTACACCATGTTGAAAACAAAACCATTTGATTGACTGGCCAACACAGAAGACTTTTGATCTACAGTCGAGCCAACGAGAAAGCCTCTTTGTGGTCAGTTGCGTTCCTGCTAGAAATAGTAGCCAAATTTCGTCGAATAATATTCATAAACTTTGCAAAAAAATATGTTGGATAATGTAGTCCTCAGTTCCAGATGGTTTGACTTTTCTTTTGATCTGTAACACCTTTATGTATACCTCTGCTCGATTAGTACTGACGTGGAGGTAAACTACGAAAGACCAACTTCCAACCCAGACATGCTGTTCCCTCTCTCTTCCTCCAGCACTCTGCCTCACTGTCTGTCTACCTTTTCACTCACTTTCCCTCTCCTTCTATCTGCGTCTCTTC
>NC_068989.1:53389348-53390552 GCF_001194135.2 Octopus bimaculoides
ACACACACACACACACACACATCATACTCTTCCGCTCGCTTTGTTCCTATATATGTCTGCCGCTCTCACATTCTCATTTTATCATTTCATATCTCTCCCTCTTTATACTCGTATGCTCAATATCAGACAACATCCACACGCTAACAGAGACACACATATTTTTCTCTCTCTCCCTCTCTGTCCGTGTGTGTCTCTCAGTCTTTGTCTCTATCTGTCTGTCTGTCTCTCTGTCTCTCTGTCTCTCTGTCTCTGTCTGTCTGTCTGTCTGTCTCTCTCTGTCTCTCTCTCTCTCTCTCTCTCTCTCTCCCTCTGTCAGTGTCCTTTCTTCCCTCTCTGTTATTTTGTTTTTCTCTATTCCCTTCAACACCTCTTCTTCCCACTCTCAATACATCTTTACATAGTTATCTCTTTGTATCTGTCTCGCCTCTTTATTACTCTGCCTACCATTTTTTATTCTCTCTCTCTCTCTCTCTCTCTCTCTCTCTCTCTCTCTGTATACATACAAATATATGTATATGCATACACACACACACATACACACACAAAAACACATATGCATAAATATATATATACATATATACATATTCGTATAAGTACGTATGTATTTGTATGCCTATACACACATACATACATATTTACGTACATATATATACATATATACTATAACACGACATAAAAGCAAGCACACACACACATATGTATACATATATATAATGAATGTTTTCTTTTATGTCGAGTTATGATAAAAACAATTTAACATTAATAATAATAATAACTCAATACTTTCTGTAGAGTATGTATTTATTATATTTTCACAAGACAAATTCTCGACAGTGACTTCGAAGTTTCGGCAAAAGCATACAGCCAAGTATATAAAAAACACAATCTGACAAGACCTTGCACTCTGATAATAAGGCGGTGAGTTAGGAGAAACGTTAGCACGCAGAGCGAAATGCTTAGCGGTATTTCGTCTGTCGTTGTGTTCTGAGCTCAAATTCTGCCGAGGTCGACTTTGCCTTTCATCCTTTCGGGGTCGATAAATTAAGTACCAGATGCGTACTGGGGGTGATCTAATCGACTGGTACCCTTTCCCAAAAATTTCGGGCCTTGTATTTAGAGCAGAAACGAATAAGCCGGCGAGCTGGCAGAGTCTTGAGCACGACGGGTATTTCGCCCGTCGTCGCTATGTTCTGAGTTCGAATAC
>NC_068989.1:53392280-53394803 GCF_001194135.2 Octopus bimaculoides
TTTTCCAATTATCTTTTGTGTTATCCTTATTGCTTAGATGAAAGATAAGCTACGAGAGAACGAGGGAGATAGCCTGATAGAACGTGAGTGATATAAAGTTAAATAGATAGATAGATAAATAGATAGATAGATAGATAGATAGATAGATAGATAGATAGATAGATAGGTGGATGCTTGGATGGATGGATGGAAGTGATACGACAAGGGAGAGAAATAGCTAATGGGACGGAGAAACTGCAAAGTAAATTTAGCGAATGAGAGAAGGATAGAAACATAGCGTTGTAGAGAGTAAATAAAGACAAAGAGCGAGCGAGGAAGGCAGAGGGGAACATGATAAACAGATACATATTTTATGACAATAATAATAAGAAATAACAAAAATATAAACAGCGGCAGTAACACAACCAACAACAGCAACCATGAAAAACAACTACAAGAATAGTATTATAACCACAAGCGGTAGTAGGCTGGAAAAAAATGCTTATTCTCTTCTTTGTTTACGTTTTTTTTCTCTGTTTTTGTTTTTGTATGTTATAAACAACATCTATAACAACAAAATATAAATATCCTCAACAGCATTATCATAAAGTAGTTGAAACAATATATTAACAACATCAGCGACAAATACACAAACAAAAAGAAAAAAAAATTCAAGAGTGAAAATAATAGCCATGACAACAATGTCGACGGACGCAACTACAATCACAACTATTACAACATCAACAACAATTACAACAAAGTTGGCAACAACAACAGCGGTATTAACAACAAACATAACAACAACAGTAGCTGAAATAGCACATTGTTGGCGCTCCGTCGCTTACGACGTCGAGGGTTCCAGTTGATCCGATCAACGGAACAGCCTGCTCGTGAAATTAACGTGCAAGTGGCTGAGCACTCCACAGACACGTGTACCCTTAACGTAGTTCTCGGGGATATTCAGCGTGACAGAGTGTGACAAGGCTGACCCTTTTGAATTACAGGCACAACAGAAACAGGAAGTAAGAGTGAGAGAAAGTTGTGGTGAAAGAGTACAGCAGGGTTCGCCACCATCCCCTGCCGGAGCCTCGTGGAACTTTAGGTATTTTCACTCAATAAACACTCACAACGCCCGGTCTGGGAATCGAAACCGCGATCCTATGACCGCGAGTCCGCTGCCCTAACCACTGGGCCATTGCGTCTCCACTAGCTGAAATAACAGCAACAGAGCAACAGTTACAACATCAACAACAGCCACAACAAAAATAACAATAATAGCACAAAAAAAATAGTACGAACAACAACAACAGTAGCAGCAGCAGCAGCAGCAACAGCAACAATAGTAGCATCAACAAAGACTACAGGAGTAACAGCTCCTAGAATGACGAATTAGGAACTTAGTCAAAATATACAACAGTTTTAAAAGAAAAAAAAAACAAAAATATGTTTTATTTTGTTTTAAGTGGACCCGAATGTTAGATGCTTTTAGAGGTGAAGTATGGGAAGGTCAACATTCATACCTTTCATATTGTAAATTAATAATAATAATAATAATAATCATAAATACCCTGATACAATACCAGGTACTGGCTCTCATGGCTTCTGATCTTAACAGATTGGAAGTGTTACCAAGTATATGTTTTGTCCTGGTGTAAAAGATAGGCTGCAGCAAATATTCTGCTCAGTACCACAGATCTGCTTGTCAGTTGTTTTACCTTAATCATTTGAGCATGTCCCTTGGTGGCTGATGATATGTGCATGGCTGATCACAAGCAGAAGTAGTGGGGCAGCATCATAGCTACGTGTTGAGAGGAAATCTTTGGGGTTTGAATAATTCACTTCTGGGAATATAAGTGTTTCATTTACTATCCTTAAACAACCCTTATTCAGAGACCTTTTGAGCCGGACGGGCTACTCGATCTGAAGAAAATTCTAACTGGGCCCCATCTGCGCTGTTTATGTTGATATGAGATCATCATGTCGCGCATTTGCGATTGTGCTGCTTGTGCCTGGTGTACCCTTATCAGACGGGTAATCATGATGCGTATAGAGCTTTCCTATAAGTAGGTTATCTCCCTTGGCTAGGCGGCGCTCCATGTAGATAATTAAACTTCCGGAGGCTAACCCACGCCATTGTTATTGTTTTACGTCTTATCATGGATATAAAGCAGCTTGATGATTCAGCTATCGAAGTACTTACTGTGCCTGAGTTAAAGAAATATTTAACATTATATGGACAGTATGTTACTGGAAGAAAGGCGGACTTGATTGAAAAGTTGAAAGGTATAAAAATTCTGTCGATATGTCAACAAAGTAAATTCATCGGACGATAAGTCTGAAGTATCGTCCGATACTTCAGACTTATCGTCCGATGAATTTACTTTGTTGACATATCGACAGAATTTTTATACCTTTCAACCTTTCAATCAAGTCCGCCTTTCTTCCAGTAACATACTGTCCATATAATGTTAAATATTTCTTTAACTCAGGCACAGTAAGTACTTCGATAGCTGAATCATCAAGCTGCTTTATATCCATGATAAG
>NC_068989.1:53394813-53398885 GCF_001194135.2 Octopus bimaculoides
AATTTCACAGATAATGACATAATTAACTCGTGCTACGGATGAAAGCAAAGCAACAGTTAAGGAGTGGCATATTTTACCACGACAGACACGTACACAGCATCGAATACCACGATGTGAGTGAAAGCTGCTCTCACTGTATTGTCCGGTGTCTGGTAATCCCTTCGATACCGACATCAAACCAAAAAAAGAATCCTGACCACAGAGTGTGGGTAATTATGTCAAATGTCACTGGCAATGTGCATTTAGCTGATTGCAACTGTTAAAGCAAGTCACTGAGCATGCGTACATGTCATACGAGAGAGTTCCAATCAGGGGTGGATAACACCTTATAGGAAAGCCCTATACTGGGTTTCGTATGTTTGTACTCCAATGTCACTTCGATGACATGCGCTGCTCTCTCACTCAATAATAATAATAATAATACTAATAATAATAATAATGATAATAATAATAATAGACCTCATATTCAGTGATGTTAAATGTTGACAGTTATAAAAGAACTCGAGCAAGAACAAACTTACAAATACCACGTAATAAATGAGGGCTCTGGCAGTCAGGATGCAAGCATGAAAGAGGTCAGGAAGGAATGTTATAGGAGAATTCGAGCAGTCCTAAAACCTGAGTTAAATGCAAGTAACAATGGGTTAGCCATAACTTCCTTAGCAATTCCAGTTGTTATTTATAGTCTGAATGTATTGGATTGGAATATGAGCGAAATAAGGAAGAATTACAGAAAAATCAGTAAGCTGTTGACTTGCAATAAGATGCTCCACCCAAAGGCAGACGCAGATCGTCTTTACCTTCCAAGCCCAAGGAGATCGAGGCTTGATCCAATTTGAATCTCTTACAAAACCACCACAATTGATCATAAAACCTCTAACGACTAGATGCTAAAACTCTTTAAAAGCCACGAAAGACGTAACAAACTTCATGAAGGAGAGCAAAAAAATTGACTGGTGAGTTCATGCATAATATCTAGACTGAACAGCAGGATGGAAGTGGGGCAACTGTTGTAGCAAAGAAGGTGAAATCAATGGCAAAGCAAAAAGCATTTGAATAATTGGCTGGTAGGACGGAGCAAAAACCTCTGCATGACAAATATGTGGTTCGTAGCAAACAAGCTGATGTAGACCAGAGGCTCACCAATCAGTGGCTACGGAGCTCAGGGCTAAAGGCAGGGAGTGAAAGCTTTATCTTAGTTGTTCAAGCTTATTGACCCGGAACTACCAAGCCAATGTGATGAAAAATGGAGTAGACCCAAAGTGCCGATACTGAAACGATTAGATTGAAACAATCGACCACCTAATCTCTGAGTGTCAGGTTTTAGCGCCAGTAGTGTATAGATCAAGACATGACGGAGTTGGCTAATATCTAGAGAGGGTAATATGTCGGTTTTATAAAATCAAAACTTCTAACATATGGTACAAGCACCATCCTGAGGCTGTATCTGAGGGAGAAAATGTAACGATGCTTTGGGACTTTCCAGTACATACAGACCTGACCATCAAAGCTGATAAGCCAGATATCGTTGTGAAAGACTAAAACAATAAAATCTGTTTATTGATTGATATGAGCATACCTTGTAATCATAATATCTCGGCAAAAGAATTTGATAAGCTCAGAAAATATAAAGATTTACTGATTGAAATCGAAAAATGTGGCATCCAAAGACGGTTACAATACCAGTGATTGTAGGATCACTTGGAATGATAAAAAACGGAACTGGAAATTATTTGTGGTTGATCTCAGGCTTACCATCCATGCAGGAAGCGCAAAAAATTGTCTCAACTAGTACGACACACATATTGTCACTGTGATTTTTTTTCCTTTTTCACCTTTATTTCCTTTGTTTTCTTTTCTTGTTTCATTTTTCTTTTTTTCCTTCTTTCCTTTGTCTTTCTTCCCCCTTTTTTTCTTTCACATGACTTTGTAAATGAACAATCTGGTGTGTTTATTTTGATGGCCAACCAATGTATACTGTGAGTTTCTTTGCCTTAGGTGCTGGGAGGACACTCGGCAAGAAATGGAAACAAAATTGAAAGAAGATAATAATAATAAAGTAGTTATATACTGTCAAATTAACGTGACAGTCCCGATAAGGGAATCATACTACTGCTATTTAGCCCTAGGAAGCTGGACCGCTTCCTGTCGGCCTTGACAGAGATTTAGAAATGTATCATTTCTAATTTTTGTAATCAGTGAATGTGTTTCACTAGAATTATTATATGTTTACGAGAGCTAGACAGGCATCTTCAGCCAGCAAGTCATGCTACTTCAGGCTGATGACGAGCAAAAACTCAGAAACATGTCCCTGGATGCAGGCTTGGCTGGGTGGAGGTGCTTGTCTTCCCCTTGTAAACATAAGGACACAGGAAATGTGTCAAGGCCGACAGGAAGCGGTCCAGCTTCCTAGGGCTAAATAGCAGTAGCATGATTCTCTTATTGGAACTGTCACGTCAAGTTGACAGTATACAACTACTTTATCGCATCACTACTGCTTAAGTCTCTCTGAGAGATTTAGAAATGGATCATTTCTAATAATAATGATAATAATAATAATGATGATAATAATAATAATAATAATAATAATAATGATGAGGAATTTGTATTTATTGACTGCAAATACAGTAGAGATTTACATAGAAAGGTGTAAACAATAAATATCAATAACAATTCCAGCAAACAAATTCGCTAGTAAGGGTGGGGAATACCACCCAGGCGTATCCAAGGAAGACCACATAAATCGAGTCGCGGTTTCAAATTTTGGCACAAGGCCAGCGATTTTAGGAGGAGAGGGTTTAGTCAATTACATCGACGCCATTTTTTGAATAGTTCTTTATTTCATCGATATTGGAGAGATGAGCGGCAAAGTTGACCTCGGAACCAAAACCCGATGCTCTTATGGACTCTGCCAGCTCAGTTTCTTCCATAGGTATTAGTGTCAATATTGATGACTCCGGTCGGAGATCGAACTCATGTTTCAACTTGCTTCTTTTACCATGTCATCTACTAAAGTATGGACATTAAATATAAAGTAGAACAACAACATTAGTTATAGTGATGATGTCGGTGGAAGTGATGGTGGTGACTGTCAGTTTTGGGACGAAAACGATGAAAATGATAATAAAGATAACAGAAAACGAACAAAAAACACCGAGCAAAACAACCGCAATAAAAGGTAATAATACAAAACACCAAAGATAAACAACAACAACAACAACAACGTTTGATATGATTTTATGATGATGACGGTGGTGATGATTGCTGTGGTTGGTGATGTTTATGATGCTGCTGATGTTGGCGTTGTTGTTCTTGGTGGTGGTAGTGATAATAATGATGATGATGAGGAGGAGGAGGAGGAAGAGGAAGATAACGACGATAATGATGTTGATGAGGAGGATGATTATGGAAATGATGATGATGATAATGATGATGGTTGTGGTGGTGGTGGTGGGGAGAGGGGCGATGACAACGACGATGAGGATGGCGGTGATGGTGGTGAAGGTGATGGTGCTTTAATGGTCATGATGACGTGGTCAGACCCCCCCCCACAAAAAAAATAACAAAGACAAAGTAGTATTAGTAGCAGTAGTGGTAGTGGTATTGAAGAAGAAGAAGAAGAAGAAGAAGAAGAAGAATTGAGGTAAAAATGAACAGAAAGAGAACAAAAAAAAATGAAGAGGAGACGAGAAAGAAAGAAAAAAATATTAAGAACGACAGCAGCAATAAGAAGAACTATCATAACATTAATAACAAAACAATACACTGCTACATCAAAAGTATTAACAAAAACAAACAAACAAACAAAAAATCACTGAAAAACAGAGCAAAAGAAAAGAAAAAAAGCAAATCAACTAAGAAATGAAAAAAGAGCCAAAAATTAAAATGGTGGACAGTAATGAAGTCGGAGACGTAAACAAGAAAATGAAATAAAATAAAACTAAAAATACAAGCAAATCAAAAAGCAAAGCGAGACACGATGATATGTTGTTGTTGTTGTTGCTGTTTTATAGATAGTTGTTGTTGCTGTTGTTGTTATGTTGATAAACTGAAAACATTTGCAAAGTAGAGA
>NC_068989.1:53401419-53402249 GCF_001194135.2 Octopus bimaculoides
ATGCGCGACCCCACACTGCGAAGATCACATCTCAGAAGATCGAAGAGCTTGGTTGGGAAAAAATTCCTCATCCACCTTTTTCTCCCGACCTTGCTCCTTCAGACTACCATGTTTCGTAGTTTACAGATTCATTTGGGGGACATAACTTTCGCAAGCCAGAAGGAAGTCGAAACTGACATTTCAGAGTTATTCGCTTTGAAACCAAAATAGTTTTACATTGATGGGATTAAAAAGCTTGTAAATAGATGGAAGGAAGTCATAGATAATCAGGGAAAGTACATTGATGATTAAATTTCATTTAAATATAACATTTGATCACTTGGTTTCTTTATTCAAAATTCAGACAGAACTTATGGGATGACCTGATATTTGACTTATCCCTTTCCCTCACCTTTTATCTTATACTTGTTTCAGTCAATTGACTGCGGCTATGCTGAGGCTAATCCACTACAAGTCTTATTTTTTAAAACCTAGTACTTATTCTATAATTCTCTTATGCTGAACCTTTAAGTCACGGCGTAGTAACCACACCAACACCCGTTGTCAAGTAGTGGTGGAGGACAAACACACATACATAGATATATACATATGTATATATACGATGGGCTTCTTTCAGTTTCCGCCAACCAAAGCCACTCACAAGGCTTTGGTTGGCTTGAGGCTATAGTAGAAGACATTTGTCTAAGTTGCACGCAGTAGGACTGAACTCAGAAACATGTGGCTGGGAAGCAGATTTCTTACCATACAGCCATGCCTACGCATATATCTATGTTTGTATATACACATGCTCGCATACACATAATATATATATATATAAATATATATATATA
>NC_068989.1:53402259-53402582 GCF_001194135.2 Octopus bimaculoides
AGCCAGTGTGCGAACATGCTAGCCTATCACTCGGGGTACCCCCAAAACAGTTGTAAGACTTGAAATTCACCTTACCCTAATTAAATTATTATAAATTACTTGAGATACATGTCCTGCCTTGGATTTTGTCGCCCTTTTCCTCTGATATATACCCGATAACACGGAAGCCTAATACGGATCACGTGCTCCAGCCTCAGTTGTGAACTGGGAACCTAACGGATGATCAATTATAGCACTTACTCAGCGTACCTATTCGTTTAGATCACCAGTGAACTAAGCCCCTCATATTCTTTACACACACACACACACATATGAATATATAT
>NC_068989.1:53404875-53407697 GCF_001194135.2 Octopus bimaculoides
ACATGTATATATATATATGTAAACACAATGTAAATATATGTATATATATATATGTATAAATGTATATTAATATATATAAACATATATATGTATACACATACACTCCCACACACTTCTACACAAACACAAATATATATATATATATATATATATATGCAGAGACATTTATCTATACATACATGCGTTCGTTATCTAGCTTTGTTGAATTGAAGGACAGTGTTAGATGCGTTGGGTTGGAGAAGGCATAGCAGGGAAGTATAGAGGAAGAGACAACGTAGCTATTTGTATGTGTAAAAAATAGATAAAGATATGAAAGAAGTGACAATGAACACGAGTGAAAGCGGAGAAATATGGTAGCAGATGGTAGCAGGAGAGTGAGCTATAGATGTTGGTAAACAGTGAGAAAGAGGTAGAGGGGAAAAGTTGAGAATAATGGTGATATAAGTAAATCGGAAAAATCGATTTGCATTAATAACGCATTTTTTGCAGCTTGAACACGAAGATATTGTATAAAAGAATAAGGTGTTTACACATGCGTATTACGTACAATGTTGTCTACTACTTATAGATATATTCTGTGATATAGTTTAACACTGAAACATCGAAACATAATACTGTTAACATAGTAGTAATATATTCACGAGTGAGTTGTGTATAGAGATCAGTTTCTCTTATTTACCTGAGTCCTCAGGAATTGTGTGCTTATAAGCAATGCCACCGTGGTCAGAAAATGAAGATACTCAGTTGCTGATGAAATCCCGACAAAGAATAAAATCCTATTCAGTTTATCTCTATTTTCCTTTAGCGTAGTAGACAAAGTATTTTGTCAGTTTCCACACTCAAGATTGGTTAAAATCTATAGATATATTATATATTACAGTGGAGCACTGGAACAAAATACTATTAATACACAAGTAATTTATTAATACACACACACACACACACACACACACAGACAGACACACACACACACACACACATAAAATAATTAAGGTGGCAAGACGCATTTCCGACAATGGAGACAACACATCACCGCAAGTACACAGAACATGTGCTTTTATGGCTTAAAGAGGCTTTGACTCTTTTTTCTAGCAATACTAGTTCTCTCCGTACCTTTGGTCACTTTTTAGTGATTGTGATTGTGGTGATTGTACTGATCTAGTGATTAGTGGTTAGGGTGTCAGCATCATGATCGTAAGATTGTGGTTTCGATTCCTGGACCGGGCGACGCACTGTGTTCTTGAGCAAAACACTTCATTTTACGTTGCTCCAGTCCACTCACCTTGCAAAAATGAGTAACGCTGCGATGGACTGGCGTCCCGTCCAGCTGGGGAACATATACGCAATTGAAACCGGGAAACCGGGAAACCGGGTCCATGAGACTGGCTAGGCTTTAAAAGGGCGCATATATATATATATATATATATACACACACACACACACACACACACACATGTATGTGTCTGCATGTGTTGTGATGTGTGTGTGTTATTTGGTATTGTTGATCAACTTTTGGAAAACAAAATTTATACTGATGGTGAGACCTTAGATATTAAATAAAATAATTCGTTTGAATAATATTTATTTAGCTGGGACATCATTTCTAACGACGTCCAAAATTGTTGAATAAGCAGTTAAAAGCAATTGAAATCCTAGTCAAATACACAATCAATCAATCAACACACACATACGCATGCACACACACATACACACACAAATACACACACATTTATACATATATTTATTTATATATATAAATGTACTGAGGGTGATAAATTGAATATTAATTTCAATTTAAAACCCGTAGCCTAGCATATAAAAAAATCTGATAATTCACAAAAATTGCATTACATGCGTATAAGAAGGGATGACCAACTAAGTGGACATCCAATATGCTAGAAAGACGTCATCAATGACCCAACCACATAGAAAAATCATGTTCTCCTGAAAAAATTCAGCAAAACACCAGATTTATATATATATATATATATATGTATGTATTTATGCATGTATGCGTTTGTATGTGTGCGTGCATATGTGTGTGTATATGTGTGTGTATGCTTGTGATGAGTGTGTATGTGTGTGTGTGAATGTGTGTGTGTGTGTGTGTGTGTGTGTGTGTGTGTGTGTGTGTGTGTGTGTTTGCGTTTATCTGCGTGTTTGTGTCCCTCACTATCGTCTGATGACCGGTGCCGTTTAGTTTACGTCGCCGTAGCTTAGCGGTTCTGGAAAGTAGAGACTCGACAGAATAATCATTAGGCCTGAATGATAAGTCCTGGCGCTGATAATGGCTGAAATGAGTAAAAGGTATTAGGGACGAAAGATATAGAAAAGCTTGTGATTGTGTATCCAGAGAAAGGGGGTGGGAAATGACTGAGTTATATACTATCCTAGATATCTTGGTATCTCCACCTACGTACATACAGGAAAATATAAATGTATAGTTTATATATGAGCAAGTTGATTTCATCTACACACACACACACACACACACGCATACACACACACACACGCACACACACATTCAGATTGCGATTTCGCATAGACATTGCATTACTGATAACCTGAGGCTAGAGACTCAATATGTATATGCTTCAATTTTATAAGTTCCAAGGAAGACAATAGATGATGCACAAGCACTCAATTCACTGCACCTTTAGCAGAAACAGTTATAAGCTAATGAAGGTGTTTACGTAATTCTTGTGTTCCTTGTCATTATATATATATATATATATATATTGCATTTATTCACTTCGAGCTGTGCGGGTAATACCGGACTGACTTGATGCTCCAACTTAAGTACCTAATTCAACTGGATCACA
>NC_068989.1:53407884-53408241 GCF_001194135.2 Octopus bimaculoides
TATATATATATATATATATATACATATATACACACACACACACACACACACATATATATATGCACATATAGATGTATGTGTATATACATGTATATATATATGTATATATGGGTGTATATATGTGTATGTATATATATATGTCTATATTTATATGTATGTATATATATATGTATGTATATATATATGCATATATATATGTATATGTATATATGTATATATATGTATATGTACATACATGTATATATATGTATATGTACATACATATATATATATATGTACACACATATATATATATATTTATATGTACACACATATATATATATTTATATATATATATATATATATATATATATATAT
>NC_068989.1:53409264-53409948 GCF_001194135.2 Octopus bimaculoides
TATATATATATATATATATATATATCATATATGTGTATATATATGTATTTATATATACGTATATATATATGTATATGTATATCTGTGCGTGTGTGTGCGTTCGCGCGCATAGAAAATGTCCGCTTAATTATCAATACACACAAGACGCATCCATCCGAACCTACAGACTATCACACACGCACATGAATCTTATGAAACGTGGTGTGTCTGTGTGTGAACGTGTATATATGTATATGACGGTGGATATCCTTCATGCGATGATGAAATTTCAGTTACTCGATCAACAGAATTACCTACTCCTGAATTAACGTAATCAGAATCCATGTGCTGCAGTTTGTGACAAGGTTGTATTGTTTTTGGAATTAAAGGTGTAGTCTATATGACGGACTGCTATTTAGGTTCCGTCTACCCAGTTTTTGTCATAAGTTACAGGTCAACCTGTTATAGAGTGTGACATTTGCTCAAGATGTCACACAATGGAATCGAATCTGGGATTTTGTGGTTGCGAAATAAACATACTGCGCCTACAAACACATACATGTACACACACACACACATACATGTATACACACACACACTCACATATACACACACGTGTGCGTATATGTGTACATATATATGCATATACATGCATATATATATATATATACATATACATATATTTATATATATACATATACATAC
>NC_068989.1:53412713-53413049 GCF_001194135.2 Octopus bimaculoides
ATATGTGTACATATATATGCATATACATGCATATATATATATATATACATATACATATATTTATATATATACATATACATACATATATATATAAATATGTGTATGTATATATATATAAGCATATATATATACGCATATATATATATATGTATATATGTATATATAAATATATACATTCATACATATATATATATAAACATACATATATATACGTATACGTATATATATATACAGACGCATGTAATATGATATAAATATATTTATGTTTGTGAGTATATATATAATATATATATATATATATATATATATATATATATATATATATATATATATATA
>NC_068989.1:53413059-53415953 GCF_001194135.2 Octopus bimaculoides
TATTTATATATAAATGCGTAAGTATGTATTTAGTTATTTATGTATGTGCGTGTATGTATGAATGTAAGTATGTATACGAGCAACATATAATCATGAGGAAAAATACATTTACGTATGTTTACATATGGTGCAACTTTGCAAGCATTGTTCCAAGTGATAGACAAACCTTTGAACAATATCTCTCTTCATGGCCTCCACTTGGTGTAAGCCGCCCTACAGCAGACAAGTTGCTGTCTCTTAATAGCAAAAACTAACAAAGCGTAGGAAAATAATTGGTTATTCTTCCTCACATACTTGGCGTATCATTCTGAAACAACGCAACACACTCGAGGGATGCTGGAGAAACAATTGTTTGGCATATGTTTCCCTATCTCTCTCACGATGAACCATAATTTGTTCTCTGATGTAGGCGTGATAATTGATATTTCTCTGATAATATTCATAATTTTATCCGTGTGAAGGAAGTGGAAGTTCTCTTTATAATCATGTTCAAACCGCGTTCAGTTTCTCCGTGCAGTACTTTTGAACAAAGTATTCTATCATACTCTCGGGTCGATGAAAACGGTGAGACGAAAATGGTGAGAGCGTAAGCTCGTCGGACAGACGAGTACTGGTGGTGGGGGACAAACTCAGACACACATACACATACTTTCATACATACATACATATATACATACATACATACTTACGCTACTCAAAGCCAGAACGGAGAAAGCTGATTTGAAGACTACATTACCAAAACATCACTAGAACTGTAAAAATCTGTAAAACTTTCCAGAAGTTTATCATTTAAGTATATATGAGCATGTCCAGACACCAGCGATGTTGAAACTCATTTCTACAGCTAAGTGAACTGGAGCAACGTGAAATAAAATGGCTTGCTCAAGAACATAAGGCACAGCCCGGTCCGGGAATCGAATTTACTACCTCATGATTGTGAGCCCGACACTCTGACCACTGAGCCAAGCGTACACGCACAAAAAGGCCTGTCATGTGTATGCATATCTGTCTGAGTGTATGATTACACTTTCTGGAAACTGGTCTTGTTCTATATGTTGTGTCCCTGTATGTCCCTTAACACTAGTAATTCCGGAAACAGAGATTGATACATTATATTTCGCTCTTGATATGATTGAATGACGGGATCGTCGAATGTATATATGTATGTATGTATGTATGTATGTGTATATGTCATTATTCAGTTCTATTTCAAGATTTCTTGCCAACAGAGAAAGAGCCGATTTCCAACCTAGATCCAAGGCTCCTTTTCAACATCAACAACATGGTATTTTTGTTTGTTTCTATGTATGTATGCATATCTAGGCATGCTCATATATATCTAAATGATAAACTTCTGGAATTCTTACAGATTTTTGCAGTTCCAGTGATGGATTGGATCTGTAGTCTTCGAATTAGCATTCTCCTTTCTAGTTTTGAAAAGCCTAATTTCTCAAGATTGGTATTTAAGCAGTGCATTACATATCCCAAGGCCCCAATAATTACAGATATAAACCTGAACTTTTATGAATGCGTGTATGCATGTATGTATTTAAAGATGTGTGTATGCATGAAATGACGTAATAAAAATTTGGCTCAGTTCCACATTATTTTAAGTTTCGTGGGCATAAAATACGTTCACATCATCAGATGTTTCGTTCACTCTCTCTCTCTCTCTCTTTCACACACACACACACACACACATACACACACACGCACGCACGCACACGTACGCACACACACACACACACACACACACACACACACACACACACACGTGCGTACATATTCATACACACACATGTATGAATGTATGATGTTTCTATATACTGATAAAATGAAAACAAATGAGAAGAAAATGATCATACAAAAATGCAGCGAATTACACAAAAGATATATCGATATATCAACGACGGCTCCACCACCATTAACCGCAACTTCTCACTTTACTCCCACCTCTGTTCCTCTCTCCCTCCCTAACCATTACCAATATGAAGAATTTATTCCTGAAAGACTATGTACAGTAGACTAGAGACCAGTGACCCATCACTAAGTCTGCTGGATAAGTTCCCAGTATTATGAGGTATAGCTTTCACTGCAATGTATTCCGATTTTATATTTAAGCCGACTATCATCAACTCCACTTTTACCAAAGACTTCCTAGACTTTTAATTCCATTTCCTAAAATATTCCTTAAATTTGTTTTCATGTTGATTTTTTTTTAGTTTATTGTTATTTTTAAAATTCTCTCTTTCTCTATTCTTTTTTTTTTTTTGGTTGGGGGATGAATTTTATTCGCTTGTTTCTTCTTCTTTTCCTCGTTATTTTTCTTAAATATCTTTGTCCACTCAACATTTTATTGTTGTGTGTATATATGTCTTTGCATGTGCATGTATATCTGTGTGTGTGTGTGTGTGTGTGTGCATACGTTCTATTTCTTTTGGTAGGATTTGTAATGAAAAGAAATATGTAAGATTATGTGCATACAGACACACATATGTTTGTATGTATATGTATGTATGCATAATTGTATACATGTACTTGTACATACATACACACATACAATTATATGTATGTATATATTCTCTTTCTTTCTTTTTTCTCTCTCTGTCTCTATCTGTACACAAACACATATATAACGAAATATATATATATATATGTGCGTGTGTGCGTGTGTGTGTGTGCGTGTATACACGCACATAAACAAACACACACGCACACATACACACATATATAAAGTCCATATATGCATATATGTGTTGAGAGATAGATACATATAGATATAAACACAAACTCGTATACATAGATTTAAGCATATATGTATATATATATATATATATATATGTACACACACACACACACACACACACACACACACACACACACACACACACACA
>NC_068989.1:53417618-53422146 GCF_001194135.2 Octopus bimaculoides
ATACATACATACATACAGAATACAGAGAGAGAGAGGGGGGAGAGAGAGAGGGAGAGAGAGAGAGAAGGACAGAGAGCACAAATGTATCAGTTTATAGTTGAGCTTATCATTTCAAGCAAGAAACCATTCTCTTTGCCGCCTGGACTCAAACCCCGCTCCCTTCTGTTTCTCTATCTCTCGAAAACAAAGGGTTCTTGGTCAAAGAACCGATCTTGCAGATTTGAAGCATTATAATGAAATAAAATAAAGCGAATACAAAACAAGTGTGAGAGGGAAATCCTCTTGTACGCCGCCAACAAATATACAACAAATAATTTGGTATTTCTGCCTTTCGTCCATTTCATGATTGTTGTTGCTGACATTTGGTAAGATAACTGTGTACGTGGCTGAGAAAAGAACAGAAAGAAAGGAGTATTGGTGGAAAGGAGAGCAAGAGAAAAAGGAATCATGAGGAAATAGAAGAAAGAGGAACGGAGAGTAAACGGAAAGGAGAGCAGAGGAAAGGAGAGCAGGAGAAAGCAAAGGAAAAGAGAGCAGAGGAACGGAGTGTAGAGGAAGGGAGAGCAGAGGAAAGGAGTGCAGAGGAAGGGAAAGTAGAGGAAAGGGAAGTAGAAGAAAGGAGGGCAGAGGAAAGGAGAGCAGAGGAAAGGAAAGGAGAGCAGAAAAAGAGAGCTGAGCAAAGGAAATCAGGAGAAAGCAAAGGAAAGGAGAGCAGAGGACGGAGTGTAGAGGAAGGGAGAGCAGAGGAAAGGAGAGCAGAGGAAAGGAGAGCAGAGGAAAGGAGAGCAGAAGAAGAGAGCTGAGGAAAGGAAATCAGGAGAAAGCAAAGGAAAGGAGAGCAGAAGAAAGGAGAGCAGAGGAAAGGAGAGCAGAGGAAGGGAGAGCAGAGGAAAGGCAATCAAGAGAAAGCAAAGGAAAGGAGAGCAGAGAAAAAGAATGTAACGGAAAGGAGAGCAAAGGAAAGGAAAGCAGGTAAAGGAAAGCAGAGGAAAGTAGAGCAGAAAAAAGAGAGCAGAAAGGAGAGCAGAGGAAACGAAAACAGAGGAAAAGAATGTAGAGTAAAGGAAAGTAGAGGAAAGGAGAGCAGAGGAAAGAAAAGCATAGGAAAGGAAAGTAGAGGAAAGGAAAGTAGAAGAAAGGAGAGCAGAGGAAAGGAGAGCATAGGAAAGGAGAGCAAAGGAAAGGAAAGTAGAGGAAAGGGAAGTAGAAGAAAGGAGATCAGAGGAAAGGAAAGCAGAAAAAGGAAAGCAGTGGAAAGGGAAGTGGAGGAAAGGAAAGTAGATGAATGGAAAGTAGGAAAAAAGAAGAGTTGAAGAGGAGTAGCAAGAGGAGGGATGTGTCGGGAGTAGACATTTGACAATTTGCGGTGATAGTACTTGGCGCTGGTGGTAGGAAATATTTGTGATCACAATGGGTTGCTGTGGAGATAAAAGCGTGGTTATTGCTTTGGTTGCTGTTCTTTAATTTCAGGTTACCTCGGATCGATTCAATAGTCATCGTTCCTTAATCTTTCGTCCCTTCTTTTTCCGTTATGCGGGGAAACTTAGGGCCAGCTTATCCAACGTAACCAATATTTTTAATGATCATGTGTGACCTGAGGGAAATTTGATTGGAATTTCTAGCATGCCTATCGATCTCATAGACGCTTCTTCAACACAACAGGTTCTTGTGGCGTTGGTGGTGGTTCAGGTCATGGTTGAGGTGGTGGTTGATGGTAATATTAGGTAGTATTTCAATATCATGGTTGTGATAGCTGGCTTTCGTTACGGTATGAATTCACATGTGAACTTTAAAATATTCTCAAGGTTCAAAGGTTGTTAATCAAACGTCTAGTCCTACAGACCCGTATTTCTGTACCAAAATTTGAAACTATTATCTAATATGCATCATATATTAATATATATATTATGACTCAGTGGTTAAAACGTCGCGCTCACAACCGTGAGGTAGTGAGTTATACACACACATACATACATATATATATGCATACATACACAGACGCACAAATATAGTGGGTGTTGAAAAGTTCCTGGCTTTGAGTAAAGGAAAATGCAGAAGGATCAGTTAATTATGATTTTATTCAACATGTTCCCCTCTCAGATTCACACACTTATTGCAGCAGTCCTTCAGTTTTTCTAACCCATGTAAAAGAACTCGCAGGTTTGGGCCTCCAACCAGATCTTTCACGACACCGTTAAAGCCAGGAACTTTTAAGCATCCCCTCGTATATTATATACATACATAAGAGGAGAAAATCGTAGCTTGAGTGCAATAAACTTTAAATTTGGTTGTTCAGACCTGACCTGAAGTCAAATAACAACAATAACAATAGCAGTAGTAGCAGCAGCAGCAACAACAACAACATCACCACCAACAACAACAATAAAGACTTATATAAAAATAATTTCTCCATCAATTTTTGTAAAGATGTAGAGCTTGCGTACTTTAACAGACCGTATAACATAACTGGTATTTTATCGGCGTCAACAAGATAAAAGATTGAATCGATCCTAATAACGAATATCGGATTTAGAAAGTAGAAGACCTGAGATTAGCATAATTCCCTTTAGTCCGACAACTCCTGTTTCTACAGTGCCATCGCTAATGGATCTGCTTAAACACCGACAATTAAATCGAAAGCCATAAAATTGTAGATGTTACTATTGTGAATGAATCCCACCAGAACGAAATTTCTTGTCGGTTGGTTGATATCTTCATTAGTTTTACTAATTACTAGTTTAACTAACTATTTAGGATACATATCAAATTAAAGCGACCATTATCACAGGATGTAATAGTCTTAGCGATAAGTCTGTTTCTAAACAGCAATGTTTGACTATCAAATTAGGATATTGACTTAAAGTAAGATTCAGATTGATAGATTCCATCATCGATTTCTGTCATGACCTTGATCACGATAAAGTGACTCCCAGCTGGAAAATGATTTATTTATGAATCAGCTAAGATCGATGATACTGTAAACTATGGTCTGGTGAGACGCTGTTTTAACTCAAATCTTATCGGGAGGTGTTGTATTATATCAGTTTGACTTACAAGTAAAAATACAAATAGGGTTCGGTGTATTTAATTTTAAAAAGTGCTTAGAATTATTAGATGTGGCTGTTGTTGTTGATGATGGGTGAAAAATGATCAAATAGACCTATGGCCAAAAGGTGTCTCGCTATGACTATCTCGTCTTTCATTGATATAATACATCTAAGACTACATTACATAATGTATCCTGTTATTTTTTTAAGAGTGCACGATGTGATTTAACCAAGATTTGGCAGCTATTTCTACCAAATTTCTTTCGAGGTTCTACAGCGTAGAGGCTACCCTTTTAGAGATGTGATGAATGTGTAGACTCCGTAGAAACGGCAGGGCGCCGAACTAGCTGCTTTGCAATAAATGTCGTTTCATATTCCGCCGAGGTTGACTTTGCCTTTCATCCTTTCGGGATCGATAAATTAAGTACCAGTTGCGTACTGGGGTCGATCCAACCGACTGGCCCCCTCCCCAAATAATTCGGGCCTTGTTCCTAGAATGCAAAAGAATAAATGTCGTTGGTCAGGAAAAGAGAAGCAATGGCCATCATGTTTGCAAGCCTTCCCGGCTTGGTAAGACTGACGTGGTTGACGTTCAATTTGAACAACCGTAGATTAGTGGTTGTTTAAAAAGTATAGACGAGATAGTAATTCCAGTGGGAGGTTGCAGTCCTGTGAGGTAGTGCAGGGTGAATGTTTAGTGCGAAATCTAGGAGGCAATGGGAGGGAGGACAAGAGATATGTAGTGTACAACAACAGGTTGTTATTTGAGAAGAGTAAGGACCGTCGCAGAAGAGGCAGAAGGGGCAGAAGCGGTAAAAGGAGGAAACCGCACGTCTATTAATGTTTATAGTGTGTTTAAGGAAAGTGGATCATTGATTATCAATCAAATGAGTTTCATCTTGGTTCCGTCAAGTGATTTAGTCCTCAGCCATTTGTAATTTAGCACCCCGTTTCACCGAATGGCGTTTTACAAGCATTCCACCTCATGTTGTTGTACCTCTCACAAAAAGAAAAAAGACCAGCAGATATATTTAAACGAACGGATGCAAAATTTGCGCAGAGGTTTATCATATGTCAATGTCCTACTTATATTTTTTTCATGTCAAAGATTTTTTTTTCTTGTTTAGAAAATGTGTTTAAAATATAAGCATAGGCGCAGGAGTGGCTGTGTGGTAAGTAGCTTGCTTACGAACCACATGGTTCCGGGTTCAGTCCCACTGCGTGGCACTTTGGGCAAAGCAAGTGTCTCCGGATCTTTTTTAAAACGGGGGCCACATTTTTCATTAACGAAACACTTTGAAACTTGGAACACTGGTAGAATGTGTCATATAAAACATCTTTTTCTCTTAGTCTTCTTAAAAAAAAAAAAAGAAATCCATAAATTATTCCATGTTAAAGTTGTCGTATTTCTGTAATTTCAACCAATCACTGACGTCCATTCAGCCGATATACATTAAGTGCCGACTACATAAACAAACGAT
>NC_068989.1:53422772-53424850 GCF_001194135.2 Octopus bimaculoides
TGTGTGTGTGTGTGTGTGTGTATGTGTGTGTGTGTGTGTGTGTTTGTGTATCTGTGTTTGTCCCCCCGACAACCGATGATGGTGTGTTTGCGTCCCCGTAACTTAGCAGTTCGGCAAAGGAGACCGTTAGAATAAGTACTAGGCTTAGAAAGAATAAGTCCTGGGGTCGATTTGCTCGACTAAAGGTGGTGCTCCAGCATGGCCGCAGTCAAATGACTGAAACAAATAAAAGAGAAAGAGAAAAGAGAATTCTTCTTGATTTCAATATTTCATTGTAAAAGGTGACGAGCTGGCAGAATCGTTAGCATACCCAGTAAAATGGTTAACGGCATTTTGTCCGTCTTTAAGTTCTGAGTTCAAAATCCGCTGAGGTCGACTTTGCCTTTCATCCTTGCGATATCGATAAAATTTCTTTTCTGAGTTCACAATACCACGAGGAGATGTCACTGCTCAAGCTAAGAATCACTTACTCCAGATTGTATATGTATGTAGTGGGAGCATAGTTCCATATACGTGAGGCGCATTTCATTCAATGTAAGTCTTATTTGAGCGTTTTTATAGAGTCAACCGACGATCAGCGGGTGAAACATTTCCTGACCGACCGGAGAAATCCTATTCACAGTGATGTGGTTTTGGCAATTAGAAACTAGTAAAATACCGCGAAACATTCAATCGACAAGTCTTGCCAGTCACTCAATTACAAAACAGTGACTTTTGTTTAGACAGACCGAATGCATAACCACACACACACACACACACACACACACAAACACATAGGTGAAGAGACACAGATAGACTCAAGCACAAACATGCCAATAAATGCGCTGCGTATGCCGCATTCTCTATAATGTGGGTCCCTCACACCACCTTTACTCCAGTATTACCCCAACTCTCATCATAACCCTCAACCCTCAACCTTCAACCCGCTCCTCCCACAGCTATGATAAGACTGTCACAATGTGTCTGGTCCCCGGTCAAGATGGCTGCTGACTGGTCAAGCGTTTTAAAAACTAGAGGGAGACATTAAAACCGCTGGTGGTAGCTGATTGTGAAGGCGCTGAATGTGGCGACGGCGTTGGCTGTTCTTTAACCCACGGTCAGCCTTTACCGTATAGATCTACAACCAAAGATACTCCTGCCGTGACCATCACGTCTTTTTCCTATGCACAGTGGACCCGGGATCATTTTATCCAACGTGTACATTTTTGAAAGTGGTATTTAATTTTTCTTTTTCTTGTTTCAGTCATTTGACTGCGGCCATGCTGGAGCACCGCTTTTAGTCGAATAAATCGGCCCCAGGGCCTATTCTTTGTAAGCCTAGTACTTACCCTATCGGTCTCTTTTGCCGAACTGGTAAGTTACGGCGACGTAAACACACCGACATCGATTGTCAAGCGATGGTGGGGAGAGGGACAAATACAGATACACAAATACATACACACACACACACACACACACACACACATACACGCACGCACACATATATATAATATATATATATATATATAATACATACATAGATACACACACACAAACACACACACACACACACACACACATATATATATATATATATGTCTTGTGTCCTTTGCTGTCTATTCAGGGTTGCTGTGAAAGGAGATTGGTCAGGGGTTACACTTGGCATGAAAAATGTAACAGGCGGTGGACATGAAGGTAATACCTGTGTCATCATAGTCTCCGGGACCAGTTTGACTCAGATTAGCAGCAGCAGCAGCAGCAGCAGCAGCAGCAGCAACAACTACAATAATAATAACAACAACAACGACGACTCTACCATCGCCTTTTTTCAACAACACGGACCAGAATTCCAAGATTCCTCATCATCCACATCAACAATAACATCATCATCAACAACAACCACAACAGCAATGATGCTCTTGATGCTAGTAGCATCATCATCAGCAGCAGTAGCAACATCAACATCACCGGTGTCATTATCGCCGTCATCGTAGTTGTTGTCGACGTCATTCTCCTCTTTCCTCCTCTACTACCCCAACTCCTCCCCACCATTTCCTCCCCTCCTCTCTCCCATCCCCTCCCACCCACCTCTCCCCCCA
>NC_068989.1:53425339-53426520 GCF_001194135.2 Octopus bimaculoides
CTTCCCCTCCTCTTCCCCTCCTCTTCCCCTCCTCCTCCCCTTCTCATCATTATCATCGAAGCGATGGCGGCGATATTATCTTGACCATCATTATTATCAAGCAAAGCAGACAGAACGAAATGGACGGTCATGAGAGACAGACAGACAGACAGACAGATAGGAAGCTAGCTAGAAAGGGAGAGGGAGAGGGAGAGGGAGAGAGAGAAGGCAAAGGAGAGCGAAAGAAAGGAAGAAACGGCAATAACGATAGGCGACTTCAAGAGCAGTAAGCATCTGTCTCACTTGAGTCTCTGTTGGACTTAAACAAACATAAACAAACAAACAATTAAAACATATATATGTTTTACGATTCCCTCGCGACTCATTCCAGCGACCATCACGCCTCACGCCTTACGCCCGATTGATTCCGACTGAACAAGATACGACAGGTTAGTAGAGCGAAGACAGTATTGGTGGCCACCAAGAGTGTCATTGTTGGTAAAGACGATGGAAGTGGTGAGTAAAACGATGTGAAATGACTGACTGAAATCTTAGCCATCTTAATTACCAATAAAATAAATTGCTCTTTTACTGTTACTATTGATTGCATCGTCTCGTTTCTCAGGCTCTCGTGTGAAAAGTTTAGAGCAGGAGTCGGAGAACTTTTTTTAACCAATTACCCAGAATATATTTATTTACGCCGACGTTACCCCCTTGTTTTGAAAGGGAGAAAATTGTAGATTCTTTGAATCCAAAAGGCTTATTGACTCTATTTTATTAAATCTATTTATATGAATCTGTTTACACGTCCATTACATTGGACAGATGCAGTGTTGCCAGAAGAAAAATTTCTATCGTAACAAGGATCAAATTTATTTTTATATAACTTAACTTGTCTAATATAGGCGTAGGAGTGGCTGTGTGGTAAGTAGCTTGCTTACCAACCACATGGTTCTGGGTTCAGTCCCACTGTGTGGCACCTTGGGCAAGTGTCTTCTACTCTAGCCTCGGGCCGACCAAAGCCTTGTGAGTGGATTTGGTAGACGGAAACTGAAAGAAGCCCGTCGTATATATGTATATATATGTATGTGTGTATATATGTTTGTGTGTCTGTGTCCCCCCAACATCGCTTGACAATCGATGGTGGTGTGTTTAGGTCTCCGTAACTTAGCGGTTCGGCAAAAGAAACCGATAGAATAAGT
>NC_068989.1:53426937-53427673 GCF_001194135.2 Octopus bimaculoides
TGAAATGGACGTGCGCGCGCGCCTGTGTGTGCCTGTGTGTGTGTATGTGAGAGAGAAAGAGGATGAGAAAGAGAGATAGAATGAATGAGTGAAGTTGTGTGTCATTGACTTACGTTGGCTGGCACGGCAAGTACGAAGCTTTTGAGGCGGCAGATGACTGGGGTGATTTGGAAGATGTGAAGAAATGCCGTCTTTTCAGTGGAGCGCTTCTTTGTAGGCAACGCTTCTCGTTTTCCCTTCTGATGCACAAATGTATAGACTTTGTGACCTGTCAACAAGGGAGCATCCAACGTAATGTTGACCGTGAGAGAACACTTGCACGGTGAGATTTAAACCAACCATTTGCAATGATTGACCCTGTGCCATATTTATTGTCATTGAAAATGAGATTTTGATAGGAATTT
Source organism: Octopus bimaculoides (assembly GCF_001194135.2). Taxonomy (NCBI): domain Eukaryota; kingdom Metazoa; phylum Mollusca; class Cephalopoda; order Octopoda; family Octopodidae; genus Octopus; species Octopus bimaculoides. The sequence continues at coordinate 53,427,342 of NC_068989.1, forward strand.
GAAGCCGCTTAAACTTGTAGATCGTATCGGAGAGAAGGAGAGGCATTGGAGTTATAAGAGCGTATGGATCAGCGGCCGGGCCAGTAAAGATGGTTGCCTGTAGAACTCGAGAGTATCAATTTTGATTATCATGCGCGTGCCGTTACACATTCTTGGAGCACCCAAATTCCGCAGCAACATGAGGGGTACGCCAAAATTAAGATGGAAGTAATTCCTACAACTCCTCAGAATTTTCCAGGAAGTAATTCCTCCCCTCCTCGGAACTTTCCACGAAGTAATTCGTCCCCCTCGTCGGAAAATTCCAGGAAGTAATTCCCCCTTCCTCAGAATAT
>NC_068989.1:53429527-53432417 GCF_001194135.2 Octopus bimaculoides
ATACGCCGGGCGAAATGCTTAACGGTATTTCGTCTGCCGTTACGTTCAGAGTTCAAATTCCACCGAGGTCGACTTTGCCTTTCCTCCTTGCGGGGTTGATTAAGTAGGTACCAGTTACGCACTGGAGTCGATGTAATCGACTTAATCCCTTTGTCTGTCCTTGTTTGTACCCTCTGTGTTCAGCCCCCCGAGGACAATAAAGAAATATAATATATGTATATATATATATATATGTTTGCATGTATATGTGTATTTATGTATATATATGTATGTATATAAAAATATGCAGAGAGTTAGAGAGAGAGAGAGAGAACAAAAGAGACAGTGAGAGACAAAGAAAGAGAAAGAAGACTAGCTTTCAGTACAAGTTTGGTATTTTGTTTTGCTGACACCGGAAGTATGAAAGCAGAAGTTCATAATGGTGTTATTTGAACTCAGTGCATAGAGAGCCGGAACGAATATTGCAAGCACTCTATCCGATGCACTATAACTCTATCATTTCACCGCCATCAAACACTTATCTTATCAAGGGTCTAATGTAGTAGCGGCAGCAGCAGCAGCAGCTCGTAAAAATTTAATCAGGCCAGATGCACAGTTTAATTAAGGTAAAACTATTTAACACAATGGTGTATTGGGTTTCAATCATAAGATATAACGTCATCATCATCATCATCATCGTCGTCTTCGTCAACCTTATCCTCACCCTCTTCATCATCATCTATCATCACCATTATCATTGTCTTCCTCTCCTCCTCCTCCTATCCCCTTTCATCATCATCATCATCATCATCATCATCATCATCATCATCATCACCATCATCATCATCACCATCATCACCATCATCATCATCATCATCACCATCATCATCATCACACCATCATCATCATCATCATCACCATCATCATCATCACCATCACCACCATCATCATCATCATCATCACCATCATCATCATCATCATCATCACCATCATCACCATCATCATCATCATCATCAACACCACCATCATCATCATCATCACCATCATCACCATCATCATCACCATCATCACCATCATCACCGTCATCATCACCATTGTCATCATCACCATCATCATCATCATCATCATCACCATCATCATCATCATCCCCATCATCATCATCACGATCATCATCACCACCATCATCACCATCATCATCATCATCATCATCATCATCATCATCGTCATCATCATCACCATCACCATCATCATCATCATCATCATAGTCGTCGTCTTCGTCATCGTCGCCGCCGTCGTCGTCTTTGTCACTATTTAATATGCATAAAATAAAAAAATAATTAAAAATGCGGCTATTTACCATTGCCTGACTTGTGGTTTATTGCTTCAATGATATCGTCAGCAGATGTAGAAGGGACAACAACAACAACAACAAGAGCAAGATGGTGTCTTTTTTTATTATATAATTCAATTCAATGCGCTTTATTGCTACTACTGTTGTTATTGTTGTGTTGGTGATGATGGTGATGATAGTGATGATGATGATCGTGGTGGTGAAATTAATCATGGATGGTAAGTGGGATGTGGCTAATTCGTTGATTGCGTTTATGGTTGCGGTTTGGGATCTTTTTTATTGCCGTTGTTGTTGTTGTTGTTGATACTGATTGTGAAATTCTGCTGCGAGTGTTATAAAAATAATAATTCTAATTGAGGTCAAACGGGTAATCGTCCTTAAGAACCGCCATTTGCGCTTTATTTATTTATTTATTTATTTATTTATTTATTAAGTGGGGAAAATAAATCGAGATATTAAAGAACGCTCCCCCTCTGCATCTTCAAAAATAATATTTAATCCTATCCTTTCTCTCTCTCTCTCTCTCTCTCTCTCTCTCTCGCTTTCTCATATCTGTCTCTTTGTCTTTCTCTTTCAGTGTAAGTCTATTTGTATGCCCCTTCCTCCTCGCTTCTCACTCTGTTCTATTTATTTCTTTCACCATCTCCCATCTCACATGATTACCTGTCGCATGCTGCATGGTGTGTTACGTGATTTTCCCCGTGACTATTACATACGTTATCTATTTACTATATTTTTTTACACCTCAACTATTTCTCCCAGCAGGACCGTTTTAACAGCTTTATAGGCCCATGGACAACTAAATATACTGCTCCCTACATTACATATTTACTGCCAGCAAGCCACAGCATATATAGATCAGAATTGGATCCCTAGACCCGTGTCGCCTGGGGACAACTGTCCAGTGTTCCCATACCCTGAGACAGCACTGTCTCCCAGCTAGTAAGTTTAAGGCATAAGTAAACTCCAATTTTCTGTCTTTCTATGGTCGATAACGATTCTCCACTTACCCATGGATTATGTAGCAGCAATCTCAGCCTACCAGATAAGCTACATATTCTGACGTAGACCGATCTTGTCTCTCTCCCCAACGAAAGTTAAGCTTGGTTTTGTTTCTATATCTCTGTTCCGTAGTGTTGCAATAACATAAAAGAAACTCTCACAAATGTAGCAGGCTTCCTCGAATTTTATATTATAACCCAGTATTTCAACACTTAAAAGCGAAGAATGTAGAATCCCCTTTCAAGCCAAATATGGCCAAGACTTTACTTATCACGAATATCTAAATGATAAGACACGTGTTATGAAACTCTGTGTAATGTCAGTGGAAATAATTAACTGCTAATCGATAGATGTTTACATTAAATGACGTATTAAAAGCTCTTTACTTTGTACATACACTTATTGACTTTACTATGTGTATGTGTGTGTGTGTGTTAAAAAGTTCCTGACTTTAGGCAAAAGGTAATACAGGAGGATCAGTAAATTATGATTTTATTCAACATATTCTCCTATCAATTATTGCAGCGGTCCGTCAGTTTATCGATATATATATATATA
>NC_068989.1:53432765-53433408 GCF_001194135.2 Octopus bimaculoides
TATATATATATACATATATTACACACAAACACACACACACACACACACACACACGCACATACAAACACTCACATTTATATGCCTGCATATGTACACACATATATATATATATATATCGATAAAAGAACTCAGAAGGTTGGGCTTCCAGCCAGGCTTTTCCTAACACCCTTAAAGCCAGGAACGTTTCAGCACCTCTTCGTATACGTGTATGTATGAACATATTTCTATAGACTGACACACAAAATGCATACATACGTACATATAAGGTACTGTTGTTGCAAGTCTCTCGTTCAGACGCTTAGAACTAATAATCTTTCTGCTTACGAGATCAGTAACTGCGTGTCACTTTAAAAGTATATGCATCGAACAAGACCTAGTGCAGTCATCTCTAGCCGAGTGAGTATTCTGTGCTGATGAAGGGAAATAATCCAGAAACTATTGGTACACAGATATCGCTTTAAGCTGAGTGGGGACACTAACGCCCTTGTTCGAAGTGTAAGGACGCAATTAGTGCGTCGATAGCCAGCTGGAGAAGATGTTTTCCTGGGGTTAAATGGTAGTAACATTCGTCCTGATCAAAACTGCCGCTTTATGTTGGCAAATAAACTTTACTCTAAAGTACTGTTGCTGCATGTCTCTCGTT
>NC_068989.1:53433508-53434249 GCF_001194135.2 Octopus bimaculoides
ATATATATATATACATACATATACATACATACATATTCTCATATACACACGTATATATGTTCATATATATTTACTCACGCAGACACACGCTCTGACAGACATGAAAACAGTCAGAAAGTGAAAGAGACAGTGATACAGAGGGAGGGAGGGGGGAGAGAAGGTGGGTGGGAGAGTGAGAGAGTGAGAGAGAGAATAAGTACGAAATCGACCCAAAGTCTTTTGATAGGAAGTGTCATTGGGTACCCAGGTGTAAAGTTCACTTATCGTATTTTACGGAACCAAGAGAATAGTTGAGAAGACCGCGTTGCTATGAAGGAGGGACTTGTACATATAGAAATATAAATGTTTATTAAATTGCTATATCTTTACTGCGTTGGTGCGTACGTCATGTACGTAGGTTCGTCGTATTGTGTCCGTGCGTGTATTGTTGTGTAAACATGTGCCTGCATACATACATACATACATACATACATATATACATACATACATACAGACAGACAGAAACACAAACCACAAACACACATAAACACACACACACGCGCACACATATATGAATAGGCGCAGGAGTGGCTGTGTGGTAAGAAGCTTGCTTCCAAACCACATAGTTACGGTTTCAGGTCCACTGCGTGGCACCTTGGGTAAGATTCTTCTCATATAGCCACGAGTCGACCAAAGCCTTGTAAGTAGATATTTGGTAGACGGAATCTGAAAGAAGCCCGTCACACACACACACACACACAC
>NC_068989.1:53434403-53435314 GCF_001194135.2 Octopus bimaculoides
ATATATATGCATGCATGTATAATTTTATGTGTATGTCTTTGTGTCTGTATTTCTCCCCCCTTGTTTTCTAAAAACGGCCTAGGGTCGATTTGTTCGACTAAAACCCTTCAAGGCGGTGCTCCAGCATGGCCGCAGTCAAGTGACTGAAACAAGTAAAAGAATAAAAGAATATATAGGGAGAATTCACAAAAGAACAAAAGACGAAGACAGATGGTGTACACAACAAACAGATGAATTAGTTGAACGTTCGGGAATAGGGAAAGTCTTTAACGTTTCGAGCCTACGCTCTTCCACAGAAAGGAACACAGAAAGAAATAAGGAGAGAAAATAAAGAATGTGTAGCGGCTATCGTCTTCGCGTTGCTTTTTTGTGTTTGCTGTTCTTTTTTAGATTTACGTGCAAACATACATACATGCATGCCTACATACATACATACATGGCTATGAGGTAAGAAGTTTGCTTCCCAACTATGTCGTTCTCGATTCAGTCTCTCTGGGTGGCACCTTGGGCAAGTGCCGCTTTACTATAGCCCCGATTCGATCAAAGCCTTGTGAGTAGATCTGGTATATGGTGAACGGAATATTGAGACTGCCCCGTCGTCCATACGTATATATGTATGTATATATATACTCTCTTTACACTTTTACTCATTTATTTGTTTCAGAAATTTGACTGCGGCCATGCTGCAGCACCGCCTTTTTTTGAACAAATCGACGCCCAGGACTTATTTTTCTTTGTAAACCTAGTACTTATTCTATCGGTCTCGTATGCCGAACCGATAGGTTACGGGGGCGTAAACACACTAGCATCGGTTGTCAAGCGATGTTGGGGACAAACACAGACACACAAACATATACACACATACACACACACACACACACACACACACACACACACACACACACACACAC
>NC_068989.1:53435324-53436963 GCF_001194135.2 Octopus bimaculoides
TAAGCACGCAACTTACCACACAGCCACTCCCTTGCCATCGCGCGTATCTGTGTTCGTGTGTGTGTGTGTGCGTGGGTGAAAAAGAGAGGAGATATATTCTTGTGAATGTAACAAGGTAACTAAACACGCGATAATGCTTATTTACTTTCCTTCCAGTCAATATGCAACATAACCCAGTATTCATGTCAGTAGCATATATATGTTATATATATCTATATGTACGCACATATCACACACACACACACACACACACACACACACACACACACACACACACACACACACACACACACACACACACACACAATACACACACAACCGCAATGAGAAACTGGCGGAATCGCTACCGTACCGGACATTATATAAAAAAATGGTTAAAATATTTTGTGATTGTAGAAGTATAACAAATTTATTGCTAATAAATTTGGACAACAAAATCTTATATAGACCCTCAAAGGGCCATATGGACCCCGAGGGGCAATATGGACCTCGAAGGGCCCTATGACCCCGATGAGTTCCACTGTTCTTTCCAAATCTCTATACAACTCGACTTGATTAAACATGACCAATTCCCTTTTAGGAAAATAGTTGATTAGCTTCCATAGATGATGGAATGTTCAGGGATGAAGGTGACAGAAATGGAGATGCTGGGTCTTCTACAAATCCTGGAGAAGATTTCGTGGAAATCGCTCCCATGTTTTTTCATCCAGGTGTGTTTGAATGAACGTTTTAGAGACTCATTATTCAAAGAAAAGGATATTAATAGGAAGTTAATTTGAGCAAAATGGATGAGTGAATTGCAATTACAAACGAAATTTTTACTCGATAACATGTTTTACTATAGACAACCCACTCTAGGCTTCCTACGACTTTAATTATTTCATAATTATTTTAATATTTTATGTGTCTTGGGATTATGTTAAAGAGAGCAGGATCGATTGAGGTGAAATAGTTCTGTCATAGTGCTGCGATGTCACGCGAGTATGCTTTTTCCAGAGAACGGTTGGCCTAGGGACCAAGCTTTGGGTGAATTTTAAAGTTGATGCCAAGATCGTTTGGGTAATGCTGTTGGAATATTTTCCACATCACACAAATGATACAGCGCTCGTGACGGTGTTGTAGGGAATAAAGTTTTAGTTTCTCGACAATATCCCAATAATCAAGACCAATAATGTCATAACTTTTCTTGTGATTGTTCTCTGGAGCACTTCAATTTTTGTATTTTGCTTTGAGTAAGGAGACCACAGCGGGGAAACTATTCATGGTAAGGACGGGCGAAGATGGAGAAGAGAAGGATAATGGTAGAAGTATCTCCCATGCTTTGAGCGCCATGTCGACTTTGTTCGTAATGTAGGCACTCCAATTTGATGCCACGAGGTCTTCGCCCGAGGAAAGAGTAAGCGGTAGCTTAAGTGCAATGTTTTACAAAGTGGATTAATTCAAATTTATTTTCGTTTAGCTGCATATTGTGTTTTTCGCCCATCGGATAACAGAGAGCAGATCCAATTAGAGATTAGTCTGGTGTCCTACCCTGTCGACGACTTTCAAAAGCTTAGAATCATCCACAAAGATTCGGTGTTTGATGATGTCAATGATGTCATTAATAAAAATAATGAAAAGGACTCGGCCCAATACAGTG
>NC_068989.1:53437203-53437772 GCF_001194135.2 Octopus bimaculoides
AATCCACCCCCACCCCAAGTGTAGAAGGAAATCAGCAACAAATGGTGGATGAAGCGATGGGCTGTTAACAGTCCATGTCCCCCACTACAGATGCTGCTAGTATTACCCCCACTACTACTACTACTACTACTACTACTACTACTACTACTACTACTACTACTACTACTACTGCTGCTGCTACTACTACTACTACTACTACCACCATTGCTACAACCACTACTACTATTGCGATCAACTTTGTCGAAAGCCCTGCTGAAGTCAAGATAGAAGGCATCTACAATGGAGACCTCCATCAGAGCATTTGGGATGTCCTCAAAATGATGCAGGAGTTCTTTCAGGCAGCCCCTGCCACTGCGGAAGCGATGCTGGCTGAGAATAGGGAGGCTGTCACTTTCCAGGAAGTGAGCTTACACGAGATCACACCACTCTCTCAAATAATTTGATGATATGAAAAATGAGTGAGATCGGACGGTGATTTACTGCCAGCGATTTACTGCCAGCCTTATAGGAAAACTGGGACAATCGACTGGGATAGGAAATTATCGTGATATGCGCGCGCGAATAATCGG
>NC_068989.1:53438825-53440353 GCF_001194135.2 Octopus bimaculoides
AGAATTTTTTTTTTTTTTTTTTTTCCTTTTTTATTTAATGGCAAAATATGTGCGTCGGGTTGAGGTGTGTTAAGGGTGAAGTTTTCTCGCGGCAGCAGCATTGAATAATATCAGATTGGGTGGGAAGGAAGCAAATGTAGTAGCTAGATTAGTCATGTAGTCCAAGTTGGTCAGCAACCATTTCTGATTGATTACTCTTTCTAGAAGAGATTTGCACTGTGTAACTCACACATTCGCGCGCACACACCACAAACGCACATACACGCACGCACGCACGTATACACATACCTCCACATAAACATATAGGAGATGTGTCTGTATGCACACACACACACACACACACACACACACACATATACATATATGTATCATGTGTGTGTATATATGTATATATGTATTATGCATTTATACACACACAAGTATATATATATATACGGATATATATATATGTGTGTGTATGTGTGTGTGTGTGTATGTATGTATGCATAAAAATATTTGTATATACATGTGCATGTGTGTAATTGGTGAATAACATGCGTGTGTGCTTGTTTAGGGTATATATTTTACATATATGTGTATATACCTATATATGTGTGTGCGTATACACACGTACACACACGCACTCACGCATATAACATCTGTCTATGTTCGGACTGTCTTTGCACAGGGGCTATCCGGACTCCCGCCTTCACTGTGGACAGGAATTAATATTCTCTCTACGCTCACATGGGCTCAGCTCATCACCTGTCTTCATCTGACACCAACCTCATCTCCTCTCTTCGTTTGATACCAAACCCACACCACTTCACACACACTAGCACTGACCACTTCCCAGCACCCTCACCACACACCAGCATGCACGCTTCCACACCCACACAAGCACATAATAGCGGAAAACAGAAATATATACTTCCACACCCATACAAGCACATAATACCTGAACAAAGACAATATATACTCTCACACTCATACAAGCATATAATACCTGAACACAGACTATATATGCATATACACGCAATACGCATTAACACACGCAACATACATAGACAAAGATAACTTTCGCCCACATGCATACACCACAGACATGCACACTGTTTGATCACAGACAGACAGACAGACAGACACACACACACACATTTCGTACACGCACACACTCACACACACCATTCTCCCATACACACAAACGCACATTCACCTTCTCTTGCTGGGATCACTAGCAGTTTATTACCTGCCTTTCATTCAAGCTCCTTTTTATTATCTCCCTTCCATTCAATCGCTTTATTTTTATTATTTCCCTCTCTTTTAACCTCTTTTTTCCCCAATCATTCGCCATGCTGGACCGCTGATTTTTACAAGTTTTTTTTCATTCTTTCTCTGTTTATTTTCTTTAATTCCTTTATGTTGAAGAGCATAGACTCGAAAAGTAAAAGACTTTTTCTTTTTTCCTGACTGTCAAACTAATACACTTGCCTCTTGTTCAAACACCTGCCTTCGTCTTTTGTTTTTCTATCAATTTCAGCTATATATA
>NC_068989.1:53440639-53441261 GCF_001194135.2 Octopus bimaculoides
TATATATATATATATATATATATGTATATATGTATGTATGTATGTATGCGTGTATGTATGTTCGTTTATATACTCACAGATAAATATAGATAGTTAAATACTTGTATGCAAATATGTACATGCACACGCATTATGTTTATCTGTATGCATATATAGGTATATATGTGTGTATACGTGTGTGTAATATATGCAGGCACATAAATATGCATGCAAAAAATATGCATTTATCATCCATAATTCAGATACATAATAACATGAAAGACGTATACCTAGACAGATCCAAGCGCCATAAATTACTTTTAAATTTAGCAGATGTCCCGAAATAATGGCATGAAACATACGTCACTCGAGATTACTTTTTCGCGAAGCCTATCGACCTAGACATTCATCCCTCCTTATATATCTCTCTTTGTTTCATTCTCTCACTCTCACTCTCTTCCCTCTCTCTCTATCTATCTAGACATTATTTATTTTGATTGTTTCAATCATTTGTCTGCGGCCATGCAAGAGCACCGATTTGAAGGGTTTTAGTCAAATAAATCGACCTCAACACTTATTTCTTAAACCTAGTACTTATTCACACACTTACATACTTAATATATATAAGATCGGAAGAGCGTCG
>NC_068989.1:53442539-53444657 GCF_001194135.2 Octopus bimaculoides
TATATATATATATATATATAGGGCTTGGTAAGCATGGCGCTATAGTATAAAACACATCCCCAAGGTACCACGCAGTGGGATTTAACCTACAACCTATCTATCTATCTATCTATCTATCTACCTCACAACGTATAGACTGACGAAGTGCCGCTAAGTATTTTTTGCCCGGCATGCGAATGATTCTGCTAGCTCACCGCCTGTAAGTAAATCAAAATATTAAGTTTAAATAACATATACTCAATTTAATTCTGTACTAGGCACTGTACTAATACAGGGATCTTTTCTCTTTGCTGGAAGGACCCATGAACAACTTCACATGTTTTGAAAAGTTATTGCCTACCGGCATTAGTATCGACTCGTGTTTTTCACGGAGTGTGAGTAAGCAGGTTAGAGCTTACTTACGAAAAATGCAGCGAATGAAAGGCGATGATTAGGCTATCTTTCATCCTCTGTCATATACTTGTAAGAATCATTGGACTGCAGCCACACTGGAACAAATCGGCCACAAACATATTTTTTTTAAAAGCCTTGTTCCTGATCTTTCAACCTACGTCTGTGTTATGGGACGCATACAAACAAACACCTGTAGTCAAGTTATGGTAGAGAGAAAGACAAAGGCATTAAAACTCACACACTCACATGAAGGCACGGATACACAAACATAAATACAACCGGCTTCCACTTAGTTTTCGTCGATGAAATTCACTCACAAAATTATGGTCGGCCCGCGACTCTTGCAGACGACTTGTTTAAGGGTGCCTTTGAAAGGTACTGAACCCGATATCTCATGGCTGCAAGCAGGTATCTTACATACAAAGTTATGGCATGGAGAAAATGTAAATGTAAATAAGTTTCCATACATACGTTTAATAAGTAAAAATTCAATTTTGCTTTGCTAAAACAATGCTGCTCCATCTGTTGGATGAGCCCGAGAACAACTAGTTATGATTAGTATGTAATCGGCAATCCTACTCAGTATCACACAGAAGAAAGGATATATGTATTTATGCATGCGCATACAACTATGCATGTATGTATACTTGCATGTAGGCATGTTTCTATGAATTTATATACCAATCTATCAATATATCTATCTGATGGTAGTCCCACGTAGTCCGAGATAAACGGTTCTGCAATTTCTTGCAACACTAATGATTTGTTTATAGAAATCAAATGTATGTACTGTTCATTAGCTCAGTCCCTCCATCAAATCAACGTTACCTGAACAGGTGCGTGGTGTATCTCACGTCAAGTGTCAACGTGATTGCAAAGCAACGTGAAACGAAATGTTCAACTCAAGAACACAATGCACCACCTGGTCCAGGAAGTGAAACCAGAATCTCACGATCACGAATGCAGCACCGTTATTGGATTAGTTTCTTCAGGTAGGTTTTTCACTTATGTTGTTCGGGACATGACATAAGCTGAGAAGTAAGGTGCAACCTTTGAACGTCGTTCGTCGATTTGAAGGCATTTTCATGTGTGTACGCTTAAATACACAAATGCAAGCATTTTTACCTCACGAACATTCATTCACACACACATATATATACTTATGTATGGCCATGATGAAATACCACAAGGTATTGAAAATACGTATTCGCCTTTATATATTTAATCCTTTATATTGAACATTCAATATTTCATATATTCAATAAGACATATTTCATATATTCAATAAGACATTCACTACTTCATTTCATTGTAGCATCCATTTTTATATTATATATTATATATTCCATATTCTATATCCCACATGTGTGTGTGTGTGTGTGTATGTGTGTGTGTGTGTGTGTGTGTGTGTGTCTGTGTGTGTGTGTGTGTGAATGTATATATATATAGAGATATGTAAAAATGCACATATATATATATACATTTATATGTATATATATATATATATATGTATATGAATGTATATATTGATATATGTGTATTTACAGACATACAAACGCACACACACACACGTCTCCGATGAAGGGAAGTACTGGATCTTCCCAGAAACAGCTGTAAGACTCTATCCATAAAATTCTTCTACCTTACCTTTGCTCTCTTTATCTTTTTGTTTTTATATATTTACACACACACACATATATACATATATATATATATATATATATA
>NC_068989.1:53445729-53446461 GCF_001194135.2 Octopus bimaculoides
TATATATATATATATATATATATATATATATATATACGCATACACACACACACACACACACTCATAATATATATATATATACATGCCAATACATATTTACATATATGTATATAACTATATCAATATATATGTACATACACATATATGCATACATCCATACATACACACACACACACACACACACACATACGCATATATATTCATACACATAAAATTATCCTCCGCTTTACCTTCAATGCTACACACACACATATATACACACACATACATACACAGACAGACACAAAGTCTGTCGCACACAGACACAGACACACACATGCACAGACACACACTCATACACACACATATGTTCAAATAATAAGTAGAAACAGCGCTACGGTTGTAGATATTATCGACCGCACGAATCGCGATTGTTCGCCGGTAGGCTGTGGGTTAGCGCGATGGGGATGACACCCTCAAAGTGCCGGTGCTAAAACACCTGAAAGTCATAGATAGGCGAGACACGTCGCCCTAAATCCCATTCACCAGAAATGGATATCGATATTTTGTCATTTTTGTTGCTTATCAGCATCACTTACCTGAACCGAATTGGAGGCAAACTGAATGGCCAGTCTATGACTATGTGCAAATAGTGTAAAAAAAAACACCAAAAAACAATTGGTGGTGTACCACGACGATGCATGTGCAAGAATGAATTCAAATATGAATTAAAAACAGCGCTAGTGTTTTAAA
>NC_068989.1:53447144-53448085 GCF_001194135.2 Octopus bimaculoides
CAGTTGTTGGCTGCCTATCTACTTCTCATTTCGAGCATTGAACGACAATATGAGTCTTCGAAAAGGCAGTTGCTCCCACAAATACCAAAATAAAATTTGGAATTTATGGAGGGTTAAAGTTGGGAACAAAAACAGGACAGTGGAGACATACAAGGAAACCAACCGAAAACAAGCATGGACGGTTGTTAAACCCGAATGAGGTTAAGATAGCGAACGCTGGAGAAATATTTTCTTTGACAAGAGAAAACATAGAGGAGATAGGTAAATAGATACGTCCAGCCTCTAGAACAGCACTGAAAGAAAAGAAAGATGGACGATGGTCCCGTGTGAGAAACGAGACAGAGAGAGAGAGAGAGAGTAAAGGAGAAAGAAGGGGAGAGAGACAGATAGAAAACGGTGAAGGGGAAAAAAGGAATTAGAGACTGGATGAGAGAGAAAACGATAGTGGGAGAGAACAGTATATGGTAGAATCGCATCAAAAACATTAAGATAAGCATACTTGGAAATGGATTCGTAGCGTTAAAGACTCATATTGACGTTCAATGCTCGAAATGAGGAGTAGATAGGCAGCCGAAAACTGATGAAGGGTCGTTCTTTATGTTATTTGTCCTGTTTTCCATTAAATTTCTCTCGATGTTTGCGTATTCAACTCTGTTTTCTATTTCATGTTGTTTACTGTTTGTGACGTCCTGTATCCATATATGCATATTCATATATATATATATATGTATAATGAGAATTTACAAAAAAAACCCAAAAAACGAAGACTGGCGACGGGTGTGTAAGCAACAAACATATGTATTAGTTTAAAGCTATGTATATATGTATATATATATATTATTTATATTATTATTATTTGATTGAACGCCACACATCTATTTCCAAGTATGTATGTATGTATATGTATATATATATATATATATATATATATATATATATAT
>NC_068989.1:53449155-53450130 GCF_001194135.2 Octopus bimaculoides
CGCTCTCACATATATGTGAAGGCACATGGCTCAGTGGTTAGAGGTAGTGAGTTCGATTCCTAAACCAGGCTGTGTGTGTGTGTTGTGTTCTTAAGCAAGACACTTTATTTCACGTTGCTCCAGTTCACTCATCTGGAGAAATGGTTTGCGATGTCACTGGTGCCAAGCTGTATTAGCCTTGGATGACATTCCCTTGGATGACATCGGTGGCGTGAAGAAGGGAGGGTGATATGTGTGGGCAACTGCTGGTCTTCTATAAGCAACCTTGCCCGGACTTGTGCCTTGGAGGGTAACTTTCTAGGTTTAATACCATAGTCATTGATGACCGAAAGGGGTATTTACTTTTTACACACATCTATCTATCTAGCTAGCTATCTAGATAAATGCGCGTTCGTGCATACACACACACACACACTCACACACACACACACACATATATATATATATATATATATACACACATACATACACACATATATGTACGTTTTCCTTTGAGTTTAATCTAGCTTCTTCTTTAAGAGAGTTCAAGCCGCTCACTAAAAAATAACAAGATTTTTTACTTAAGAGTGTCCCCAGTGTTTGTAAATATGTAGTTAAAGTGGTGTATTTGTTACTGTCGATTCATACATCCATGTGTATGCATCTAGTTGTCTGAAGAATCTGAAATGGAACATTTTTAGGAATGCCATACAAATCTTCACTCTGCCGCTCATGAATTAGATTTGAAAAATACGCGTCAATTTATTTTGCTCTTTTGAAAACCCATTATTTCTAAATTTTTGTGTAAATCTGTAGGTATGTGACCTAATGCACCTATTATAATAAGTAGAAATGAAAATTTATAGCCAGGGAAAATTTATAGCGAAGAACCCACAAGAGTTAACAAGGGAAACAGAGACAGGCAGAAACAAGAAAAATGCCGCTGTTACTTGAATACTATGCAAATATGTCTTTAAAAAGACTTTTCTTTTAAAT
>NC_068989.1:53453001-53455409 GCF_001194135.2 Octopus bimaculoides
GCCAAACATTCCTGAAAGTTATCCGAATCCATCCAGCGGTTCTTGAGATATCTTGTCCAAGGACAAATGAACCAACAAACAAACAAATACGACTGAAAAGAACAATACCCCCACCCTCCCGCCTTCGCTAAGGCGGAGGTAACAATCCTTTCTACTACAGGCATAAAATATGAAATTTGGTTGAAGTGGACTTGTCAATCATGTTAAGCCCGGTGCTCAACTCGTACTTAATTTATCCACCCCGAAAGGATGAAAGGCAAAGTTGACTGCGGTGGGATCAAGACTCAGAACGCAAAGACGGATGAAATAATGCTAAGCATTTTGTCCGGTGTACTAACGATTCTGTCACCAAGTTTTAATGATAATTATAGGCATAAGGCCAGCAACGTCGACAACAGTACTCAATTGGTACTTATTTCATCGTCAGCGAAAGTATGAAAAGCAAAGTCGACCGCAGCGTAATTAGGACAAAGGACGCAAAGACGGACAAAATGACGCTAAGCACTTTCTCCGGCGCGCTAACGATTCTGCCAGTTCGGTGCTTTAATAATAATAATGATAATAATAATAACAATAATAGTAGTAATAATCCTTTCTACTAAAGGCACAAGGCCTAAAATTTTTCCTGGTGCTTATTTCATCGACACCGAGAGGATGAAAGGCAAAGTCTTTTACAGCGGAATTAGAACTCAAAACGTATAAACGACGCGCTAATGATTGTGCCAGCTCGCTGCTTTAATACTGCTACTACTACTACTACTACTACTACTACTACTACTACTACTACTACTACTACTACTACTACTAATAATAATAATATTAATAATCCTTTATTAAAGGCTCAAGACTTGAAATCTGGCGTGGAGCGGACTAGTCGGTTACATCGACTCCAGTCTTTCATTGGTAATTAATCTTTCGATCCTGAAAGGATGAAAGACAAAGTTGAATCGAAATTTGAACTCAGAACGTAAAGAGCCGGAAGAAATGCTGCTAAACATTTTGTCCGGTGTACTAACAATTCTGACTACTCGCCATCCTTCAATAATAATAACAATAATAATGATAATGGACTCTCCCGTCGAAGTCGACATATAAGTGTTCAGCTTTTGCCGAATGACCTGCACAAATGCTTTGCTTTAAGTAATCAATTGTATGTGCTGAACATAATTAACTCACTCAATCCATGAAATCGCCGTTGCCTGAACGAGTGCACGGTGTACTACGTGTCAGGTGTCGAAGTGATCACAGAACAACGTGAGATGAAGTGTTTTGCTCAAGAGCACAGCGCACTACCCGGTCTAGGAATTGAAACAACGATCACGCGTTTGTGAGTGCAACGCACTAACCACAAGGCCATGATAATAATAATAATGATAATAATAATAATAATAAGGTGGACGTGAGCTGATTAGCGTTCGGGAGTGCATCAACTGTGAAAGAAAACACGTGGCAGAATATTTGGTAAACAGCAAACAAGACCTGCTACAGTATGCTGCTAGTGCAGAAAGATTAAACAAAAATGGACTTGTGAGGGCTCATGAATTTCGATCAAGAACAGCCTACTCCGCATGGAATTGCATGGTCAGTTCCACCGTGAAACCAACAAATTAAAAGACCAAGAAGCATCATGGAGTTGGCTTAACAAGGGTGATCTAAAAGGAATACTGAAAGCCTAATCGTCGCTGCCCAGGACCAGGCATTGAATACCAACTCATTGAAAAAGAATATATACCACACAAGTGCAACGGATCTCTGCAGATTGTATGGGAAGAGGGTTAAAAGCTTGACTCACATTGTTAGTGCTTGTGAAAGTCTGGCGCTGAAAGAGTACAAGCGTAGAATCGACAAGGTAGCCCAAAGCCTCTACTGCTTACAATGCCGTAAGTAAATATATGAGGTTACGGGTATTTTGTACCAACATACATCGGAAAAAGTAATGGGCGAAAAGAGGAAGGCAAAAACCCTCTGGGACTTTGATTTCCAGTCAGACAAAGTGTTAGAGCACCGAAGGCTGGATATAGTAACATTTAGGAGGAACAAATAAGAGTGCCTAATAATTGACGTGGTAGTGTCAGGAGATCCACATGTTATCATGAAAGAAAGAGAAAAGATTGATAAATATGGAGATCTGAGAATTGAGATCGCTAAGATGTGGCAGGTACGAGAGTCAAGCATAAAGGTTATCCCTGTTGTCATCGGAGTGTTGGGTTCAATACCACCCAATCTGAAAAAAACATCTGAAAACTTTAGAAATACCATGCAATCTAGGTGTATTGCAAAAGTCGGCATTAATTGGAACTGCACACATATTGCATGAAGTACTGTCTGCCTGAGATAATTTTGTGACTTGACAGACAGTACAAACCCCTGGTAGACACAATATCTTCAATCAACACCCTCACGATATT
>NC_068989.1:53457444-53458958 GCF_001194135.2 Octopus bimaculoides
CTCACAACCTCTAACTGTCTATGTATATATATATTTTTAAATGATTACATAATGTCCCTCTAAACCCATAACCGTCAAATAATCATATCCCTAATAGCAATTCTTTTACCATGTTTTGATTAGCTAATACCTCCCCGTATTAATTCCTCGACGTCCTCGTTTTCTCTTCTAACAACTTAATGTTTATAATACTTGGATACTTAACATATGAATATGCAGCCCTCATCTATCTTATCTAGTACCTTTTTTTTACTACCAATTTGAATTCCTCTGAAAAATATGTAAGCATTAGGCTCCTGCAAGAGGCAGCCCTGAAGATATCTGATCACACTGCGTTATTTTTACATCTACAACATTTAACATGGTTCGAATCCTGCGAATCAGAAACACTGTTTACCTAGTGACGAGATTGAAACATGTGTAGGCACTTTTTGTGCAGTTAAAGTTAGCTATAGTTGCCTTCCCAATATAAGTTCGATTTAATTCAGTCACAATAAAAATAACATTAGCAATATCCTCCAAAGATCCCTGGGAAATAAATGCATGGAAAAAGAATTTGTGTACGAGGCTAACATTACAGATTTGAACGGAACAACAAAAACTTACAGAAATGAGGGAAAATACTTTCAAAGAAAGATATACGCAACGTATACTGGGCAAATTCGAGCCAAGCATCACCAAAATACTAAATATAGTATCAGCAGTTAACGTTTCAAACATTAGAAAGAAAACCGTCTCATCTTGCGTGCACAGGCGACAATTCATATTTCGAAATTTCAAGCTGACTGCGCCCCTTGCCTACTTTGCGATCCCTTCAGTCTGGATAAGTTTTTTTTTTTATCTGGGCATCAATTATATGCATTACATTAACATTTTGCCTCCATAAAGTTACGCAGAATTACCTCATTACACAGACATATGTGCATTAAAATATTCATTGCGTTACATGATTCAAGGTATACACAAATACACAAACTTATGAATCCTCAAACCCATGAAATTCACAGCCTCATGGACCAGGTTTAACCTGAAAATATGTGTAACTTTACAATTATGTGCACATGGCTAATGCAAGGGAGACAACAAGTAGGAGTTGTCTTCCATGACCTGCAGTTTGATCTCTTTATTTCAAATCCCGTATAGTCGCGAGTACCTTTGTGTATTCTTATCTAAAAATGGAGACGTGTACCAAAGTCCCAGGTGATAATTGCTGAGAAATCTTATCTCCGCATGAAACCAACGGTAGCCTTGTCCACCCACAAATAAACTACACACACAGACACACACACAGACACACACAAATAAACTACACACACACAGACACACACAAATAAACTACACACACACACACACACACACACACACAAACACAAACACGCACGCACACGCGTATATATATGTAGGTGCACGAGCGAGTATGTGGTATGCTACTTTTTGACTCCCATCCACATGGTTCTATGCTCAATCTCACTGCTTGACACATTGAACAGGTGTCTTTTATTATAGTCACGGTT
>NC_068989.1:53463633-53465996 GCF_001194135.2 Octopus bimaculoides
TATATGTGTGTGTGTGTGTGTGTGTGTACATACATAATGTGTGTACACACACACATATATATATATTCTTTTATTCTTTTATTTGTTTCAGCCATTTGACTGCGGCCTTGCTGGAGCACCACCTTTATTCGAACATATCGATCCCAGAACTTATTCTTTGTAAGCCTAGTACTTATTCTATCGGTTTCTAATGACGAATCGCTAGGCTATGGGGGCATAAACGCACCGACATCGGTTGTCAAGCAATGGTGGAGGGACAAAAACAAACACACAAAAAACACACACAAATACACATATACACACACACACACATATACATGTATATATATATTAAATCATATTTTATATATATATGTATATATATATATATATATATATATATATATATATATATATATGTGTGTGTGTGTGTGTATGTGTGTGTGTGTGTGTGTGTGAGTATGTATGTTTGTATGTATGGATGTATACATACATATATTATTGTATTAGACTGATATACATAACTATCTTTTCTGTGAGAAACTGAAGTCATTTATAGAGCAGGGATATTTTGTCTTCAATAATCATTCTCAATTTAAGCGCATAAGGTCAGCAAGTTGGAATGCGAAGTATCAGAAGATACCATCGACCTCCAATACTTGTGCGTAGCTTACTTTAACGATTCCTAAAGGATGAAAGGCAGTAACGGTTAATATGACCTCGGTGAGGTTTGAACTCACAATGTAAAGAGCTGGGAGAAATACGGCTACGCTTTTCTTCCGATTATCTAAAGATTCTGGCAACTAGCTATCTTCTGTATTAATTTTAAATACAGACTTAAGACAGCACATTGGGCAAAATGCTTTGCGATATTTCGGCCGTCTTTACGTTCTGAGTTGAAATTCCACTGAAATCGAATTCAACTCCCATCTTTCTGGGGTCGATAAAATAAGTACCAGTTGAGTACTGGGATCGATGTAATCGACTTGCCCACTTCACCGAAATTGTTGTCCTTGTGCCAAAATTTGAAATCAATGTAGACAGAAGGCCAGAAATTTGGGTGGAAGGTTTTAGTAGATATCAAATTCAGTACTTCATTGGTACTTTATCATATCGACCCTGAAAGAATGAAAAGCAAAGTTGATCTTGGAAGGACTTAAACCACGAACGTGAAGATACCGTGCTCAAACGATTCTGCTAATTCACTGTTCTTTCTCTCCCCCAAATTAAACAAGTATTTCAGTTAGAGTTGATATCTATCTATCTATCTATCTATCTATCTATCTATCTATCTATCTATCTATCTATCTATCTATATACATATATATAATATAGAATATTAAAAAGCCAATAAAGAATATACCCTGTGGTGAAAAAAGAATGATTATTAGCCAGTGTCTAATATTACTTTATTTCCTTGGCATGAATAAGAAACTCTCTACAAATACTTCGACCTCATTCAGACCTCATCTATTACGCATGTATTTTCCAATGCCGAATTAGCGATGAAAGGAATATTATTGATAAATATCCCAGAAGATTATAAATTTGTTAATATAAGGAAATGAAATTGATTAGCGATCAAAATGATTCAAAAGAATCATAGACTCGGTGAATGGCAATTTTTATGTTCTTGCTCATTGCAGTGTGAGTTCTAGAAAAATTATTTCAAAATAAATTAAATAAGATGCAACAGTTAAACATTTATCCCACTGGTTGCACAAAAAAGAAAACTGGTTTCGGTTGAAACTCTACATCAACTTGATTATGTGGATCTGCTGCATGGCAATTAATTTGCTAGTTTTGCCTTTCATCCTTACGAGGTCAATAGATAAAGTACCAGAATCAGGTGAACTGCATAGTGTTGTGAGGATAAGAATCGAAACTCATCGCCGTATCTCTTTGCTCCATGACGACAAATAACTTGTACGTCAACTGCAGAGGAGGAATGAGGTCACTGTGTCTTTAATAGAATATAGCAGATGACGATGAGGATGGCGATGATAACGATGGTGGTGGCAACGATGATGGTAACATCGATGCTGCTGCTGCTGCTGCTGCTGCTGATAATGATTATGATGGCGCTGATGGCGCTGATGATGGTGATAATGACAATAATGGTGGTGGTGTTGGTGGTCCACATAAAAACAATAGATAGTTTAGTTTTAACGTTTTAAATATGGGCCATTTAAATGTTGAAGTGAATCTAGCGGTTTTTGTGTGTTATTTTAAATGGCTTATAAACACCTTCCACGCTGCAATTGTTTTCGTTCCAGCACACGATCTCACATCAGGTCACTTGCTATGCAAGTACATCTCCGTAATAATAATAATAATAATAATAATAATAATAATAATAATAATAATAATAATAATAATAATAA
>NC_068989.1:53466704-53468589 GCF_001194135.2 Octopus bimaculoides
ATATATATATATATATATATACGTACATACATATATATAATTCGAAATGTAAACAAATCATGAAACAAAACTAAGATGGAAAATAATGGTTATTTTTGTATACTTCCTCTTTATTTATATTTGAAAAGTTTTCTCCCACTTTTCTAATTGTAAAGTATTTGATCAGATTCTCCCTATGACACCATGGACACTTTGAAATTATATTTCTGACCATTACAAACCACTGCGAATATCGTTTTAGCAAGTTTGAAGTGATATGTTTTGTGCGATATACCATTTACCATTTTTGTGGTGCCCCACGTCCGTTGATGCCCTAAGCACGTGCTTATTTTGCTTACTGGTTAATCCAGAGCTGGTTGCATCGCCTCAGGTCATACCTGATGAAAAGTATTCCAGTCAGAAACTTCCAGTATTTTTGAGGGATTTCTAAGAATATATAACCAAATAAGTGCTTTATTATTCAAGGTGTCAGGGTATGATCTGAGGAAGGTTTAACTGCAATTTCTAACATATTGTGTGACAACATAGTACAGGAGTCAATGGTGTGGACTAAGCCGTGACTCCTAAATTTCACGTCCCATGGCTATGTCAGAAAAAAAAATCACTGTTACACACATATACCATCGATTAATATTTTAAAAGAAAAAGGCGGTAAACTGGCAGATTGGTTAGCATGCCGGACAAAACGCTTAGTGGCATTTCGTTGGTCTTTACTTTCTATGTTCAAATGCCGCCGGGGTCGACTTTGCCTTTCATCTTTTCGGAGTCGATAAATTAAGTACCAATTCAGTACAGGGGCTGATGTAATCATCTACCCCCTCCCCCAAAATTTCAGGACTTCTACCATTAGGAGATAATCGTTAGCACTCCGGGCAAAATGGTTAGCGGCATTTCGTCGGTCTTCACGTTCTGAATTCAAATTCCACTGAGGTCAACTTTGCCTTTCATCCTTTCGGGGTTGATAGATCAAGTAC
Organism: Octopus bimaculoides; assembly: GCF_001194135.2. Lineage (NCBI taxonomy): Eukaryota > Metazoa > Mollusca > Cephalopoda > Octopoda > Octopodidae > Octopus > Octopus bimaculoides. The sequence continues at coordinate 53,467,679 of NC_068989.1, forward strand.
CAGTGGTGTACTGGGGTTGATCTAATCGACTGGCGCCTTCTCCCAAATTTCAGGCCTTGTGCCTATAGTAGAAAGAAATATTATTATCATCATCATCATCATCATCACAATCATCATCATCATCATCATCATCATCATCATCATCATCATCATCATCATCATCATCATCATTGTTATTATTATTATTATTATTATTATTATTATTATTATTATTATTATTATTACTACTACTACTACTACTACTACTATTGAGTGTGAGAGCAGTGCATGCCATCAATGTGACACTAGGGTAAAATATACGAATCTCAGTATACTCATCATGACTACCCATCTGATAAGGGTACATGAAGCACATGCATCACAACAATATGTGCGCGTGGGGTCCAGTTAGAATTTTCTTCAGGTCGAGGAGCCCATCCCGCTCAAAAGGTTTCTGAATAAGGATTGTTTAAGGATGTTGAAAAAGCACTCATGTTTGCAAAGGTGAATTATCCAAACCCCAAAGAATTCCTCTTAACACATGGCTATGATGCTCCCCCACTACATCTGAGATGCAAATATCGTCAGCCACTAAGGGACATGCCCAACTGGTTAAGGCCAAACAATTGACAAGCAAATCTGTGGTATTGAGCAGAATATTTGCTGTAGCCCATCCTTTTTTCCCTAGACAAACAATGTACATGATAACACTTCCAATCAGTTAATATCAGAAGCCATGAGAGCCACTGCCTGGTACTGTCTTCTGAATCACTTCGAGCCTGACAGCTGCTCCAATATTCTTAATATGTTTTTCAAAGCCTATTATTATTATTATTATTATTATTATTATTATTATTATTATTATTATTGCTATTGTGAAGATGATGATGATAATAATAATAATAATAATAATGATGATAATAATAATAATA
>NC_068989.1:53469233-53469981 GCF_001194135.2 Octopus bimaculoides
TGAAGGAAACGTAGATTTTCATAGATATTTTTCTTCTTTTTTTGAGGTTATTGGAATTTCAGAATTGGTTGCTAGGCAACCGATATCTGATGCTTAGGATCTACACCTGGGTCGATCATTTCATTATTTATTTCAACCACGCCCTTTACAATACTTTCATTTTGTAGAGTAGTTTTATGCCTTTTTTTGTTGTTTCTTTGGTTTAAATTTTATATTTAATTGTTTATCTTTTTAATTGTGTCTCCGGTAGGTTACGTTTACTTGGTCTGAAGTTTAAAAAAAAAAATAAACAAAAATAAAGAAGTAACAAAAAATACAAAATGATTCCAAGACTGAATATCTGTCAACACTAGAAGAAGCAGCAGCAGCCGTAGCAGTAGCTGCTGCAGCTGCTGCAGCTGTAGCAGTAGTATTCGTTGGAAGTAGAAGAAAAAAACGGAGATAAAGGAGGAGAACGATGAAAAGGTGAAGGAAGAGAAAGAAGAGTAATGAAAAACGAAGGGAAGGAAGAGAAAGAGGAGCGAAAGAGTACGCCGATAATGATGATGATAATGATGATGATGATGATGATGATGATGATGACGACGGCGACGACGACGACGACGTGGAAGACGACTACGACAGCGGCGACTTGAATACTTCTGCGTTTAGGTTTTTATAAATAAAAGAACTGGTGAACCTTGTGTGATGATACAGGCAGTCACGCATGCGCACATACAAACACCCAGAAACACACAAATATACATAT
>NC_068989.1:53470551-53470942 GCF_001194135.2 Octopus bimaculoides
ATATATATATATATATACATATATATATCAGTGCTGACTTTCTCACTAATAACGCCTTCCCTGTTTATTGCACAAATGTAATTCTTCTTTCCCCCAATAAATTGCACTTCATATTCACGGCTCCAATGGAACTATAGGATGTTATTCAAGCACTCAACTATGAGTCCACTACATCCTGTAGTAGAAGCAGCTGTAAGCATATGAAGTTCATAGCATAACTGCTTTTTCCTTTGTCATCTCATTTTCTTATATATAATAACTGTATATAATATATATCATAATGATATTTATTCTCCGATTTGAAGCGACAATTTTTAAATATAAACAAATGACTGAAAAATTATGAGCTAACCGCAGGCAGAATCGAACTCGCTAATCGACGCTTTCAGGG
>NC_068989.1:53471090-53473184 GCF_001194135.2 Octopus bimaculoides
ATATATATATATATAATAGAAACATGTTTCAAAAAGAAAATATAAACTACACGTGGAAGAGATATGGGGGGGAATTAAAAAGAAAAAAAAGCGAAAATGCACATTGAATATCCCCAAAATAAAGGTTTTTTTTAATGAAAAGTAACGATAAATATATGCAATTAGATGAACTGAGGTAGAATTAAGAGAAATAAAAGTCATTATTATGAATTGTTAAAGGGATTGAAAGTCATACCGGTTTCGTCAATTACTGTTCACTGGCTTTGAATGCGCACCGATTATCAAACGGTGTTGAGCCTAATAGTCCCTGAGTAAAAAGATTATTTGTAAGGGAGGTAAGTAGTTCTGGGTGTGGTGCAGTTAGGGTAGATGTAAAACTCTAATAAGAATGATGTATGGGATGTATGGGAGTTAATGGTATTATTGGTAAGGTTAGTAGTGTTCTGTATTATGTTATGTGTTCATGTTATTGTAGGTGGAAGGTGGAATTTCCTGATGAAAGTTGACTCTCTGTTCATTCTTTGCTGTACTGAGGTGTTCTAGGACGACCGTCGACCTCCCGGACGAAGCAAACATCGTAGAAATTCATGAACTGATCTTGGAGGACCTTCACCGAACAATTGGCGAACTTGATATGACTACTGTGTCCTGAACGAATTTTGAGTAAAAAATTGCGAATGAAAAGAGTCGCATCAAAATTTGTGCTTCACTTGCTCACAGAAGATCAAAAGCAGTCACGACTGAATTCGTGTCGTGAACTGAAAGAACAGTTGAAAGTTGATCTGGACCCTTTCTCGAGGGTCATCACTGGTGACGAAAGCCGGTGCTACGAAATTTGCAGGTGTGGAAGAGGTGAAGAAAAAAGCGATGAATTGTAGAAAACGCGCCTGGACCGATAAAGTGCTTCAAATGGAGAATACTTTGAATGCAATAAAAGTGTAAACATGTAAAACTAAATGAATGAAATAATATTGCAAAATTCCGCACGCACACACAGACACACTCACATATAGCATACAAATACATACATAAATACTCATACACACATACTCACACTCATACACACATCCACACACACTCGCATGCATGTATACTAGCGTATGTTGCATGTTTGGAAATATCCAAACAGGCAACGTGCGCTCATATACTGCGGTGCGTTCAGCAGATGATCTATGTAATTTTTAGTTGAAAGCGAGAAGGTGGAAAGTTTATGCTTCAAATTGTTACAACGAACTTAAATGTACAACATTATCCCAGCGGCTGACGATGCATTTACAATTAAACTTCATTACAGCACATTACAGACCAATAAATAAAGCAACCCAAAGCAAAGAATTGAGTAGAAATATATTTTAGATGGCAACATAGCCATCCAACATAGAATTTCACAAGCAATTTTAAGATTTGCTATAGAAGGTTTATTATGCTATATTCCTTAAATGAAGCAGTTACAAATATTTATGACTCATAATAACTCGGAATTAAGTAAAAGAAATTTAAATATTGTTAATGGTTCATATTATTTACAATGGGGATATTATGGTTAAAAATACCATAATAATGCAGCAATTAAAATAGAATCTTGACGAATTCTTTAAGAGAGCGGGTTTAAAAATATTGACGAACTTAGGGACGTTATTGTTTCTAAGTAAGCCTAAATAACTAATTAAAGCACTTAATAAAAAAAATTAACTCAGTCATGTTTATAAGGAATTCTGTTTGAAGGAAATGCAGTTCTCTATATCCACATATCCAAACATATATCCCTATATCCCTCTCCACTTCAATGTGTATCTAAGTATTTTCAAGAGGGACCATTGTCCTAAACGTTGCATTTTCTTCTGCTTTCTTCTGTAGTCGCAAAATCTGCACCCCAGGTTTGATATTTTTATTACTGAGATATTTTTGAATAGACATAATTAGCTTATCAGTTATTTAATTATTATGAACTGAGTGAACAAAATATTCAGTATGACAAAGATCAAAAACAAAAAAAAAAACAAAAACACATTAGTAACAAAGTATTCACTGTTGAAGACGAATATTTTATCTAATTAATTATATAGCTATTACTGTATATTTTCTTTCTTCCTT
>NC_068989.1:53473489-53473932 GCF_001194135.2 Octopus bimaculoides
ATGTATATATATATATATGTGTGTGTGTGTGTGTGTCTGTGTGTGTGTGTATTAGTGCATCATTCTTCTTACACTCCCTGCCTATCTACAATGTACCGACCGTCCCATCTATTTACCGTCTTTCATACTTGTTTCTTTTTTTTTTATACGAGCCAACTAATGTCCCTTCCCAGTTACTTGATATGCGGGAATTTACAGCCAAGTATCCGGCACACTGACAGAAAGATAGATATATTGTCTCTTCCAGTCTTTCTCTCGCTCCATCTCTTTCTCTTATTACATACATAGTTACACACACACACACATACATACACACACACTCTCATATATTCATAAATTCATCTAACCATCCATTTCTCGGTCTCTAGCTATCTCTTTTTGTCGGTTTGTCTGTTCATCTATCTATCTATCTATCTATCCATCTATCTATCTATCTATCTATC
>NC_068989.1:53473942-53474366 GCF_001194135.2 Octopus bimaculoides
GTGTGTGTGTGTGTGTGTGTGTGTGTGTGTGCGTGTGTGTATGTGTCAGTGAGTGTGCATGCAAGTGTATAATTCATACGAGTACATGTGCGTGTATGTAGCTACCGATGCATCTCGCTCTCTAATTGGGCTATCTATCAATCTCTCTATCTATCCATCTATCAATCTTATATATCTATCAACCCTCATCTATCAATCCATCTCTTAAGCTTCCATATTTTACTGCAATATGAAATTACACTAAAACCACAAATTTATTACCGCCGCTGTTGTTTTATAGTAATCACCGTTTTCTCTTCTAAATCCTAAAAGTAAGAGATTTAATAGTCAAATTCTTTACGAAATATCTCAGTCTCTTATTACAATTAGATATAATTTATATATATATTTATATATATATATATATATATATATATATATATAT
>NC_068989.1:53474994-53476640 GCF_001194135.2 Octopus bimaculoides
ATATATATATATTTATACATATATATATATACATATATATATATATATGTGTGTGTGTGTGTGTGTGTTGATGTTTATAGCTTTGTTGCTTGTGACTAAACATGTTAAGATTTATTATGTTTTTTTCGAGTTTGTTTTCCACTTTCTGTTGGTGTTGTTATGGTTATTATGTATGAGTGTTGTATTTGTGGTTGTTGTTATTGTTATTGTGCAATTTGTTTTTCCTTTTTTTCTTTTCTTTTCTTTTCTATTTGCTTCCCTATTTGACTATAAGGATTTAAAATTAAGATAATAACCAGGAATATTTAGGCATACGAATATGGAGAAGAGCTATAACGGAATCAAATAAAGAAACGCACAAGAAAAAAAAAACATGAGAAAAACTAATAAAATTACTTGTATTGCCAAACTGTCAATGTAATACACACACACACACATATATATATACACACATGCATCTATACATTACACGCACGTATGTAAAAACACTCAAACACACGCACACACATATATGCGATTATGATATATGTTCTGTGTGTATGAGTGTGTGTGACGGTTTCCACATAGTTTTGCTTTACGGGGGCTCCTCTTAAAGCATATTGCTTTAGGAAAACCGAGACTATAGATTAACTAGATGTCCTGGTTGTCCTTTATTGGGATTGAAACTGAAACTATTGTTGCGAATCGGACTTCTTCAACACATACCCATGCCTGCGCCCTCCTATAATGACATTCTATCTTCCAACGAGATTAAGATATCCCAGTTGATATACTATTTAAGTTAAAAGGCTGCTAAGAGAAGAATAACGTGGCACTATCGGGAAGAGTAATGATACGTGAAAAAATCGTGATATGATATGAATGGGTGTTATGATGGAGATAGAAATAATAATGATTTCAAGTTTTAGCACAAGACCAGCTATTTTGAGGGTTGAGTCTAGTCGATTCTATCCATCTCAGTATTAAACTGGTACTTTTTTTCTCGACCTCGGAAGGATGAAAGACAAAGTCGACCTCGGTGGAATTTGAACTCAGAACGGAAGGACGGGCAGAATGCATTGAAGCATTTTGTCCAGCATGCTAACGAATCTGCCAGCTCGTCACCTGTATAGAAATAATAATACTAATCCTTCCTACCATAAGCACAAGGCCTGGAATTTGTGGGGAGGAGAATAGTCGATCACATCGACTCTAGTACTTGACTGGTATTTAATTTATTAACTCCGAAAGGATGAAATGCAAAGTCAACCTCGGAGGAATTTGAACTCAGAACACGAAGACAGACGAAATACCGCTAAGCATTTCTGCTCGGCGTGCTGACGATTCGGCTAACTCGCCTCTTGCTCCTAGTTATAAAATATTAGTGTCAGAATTTATTTTTAAGGCAGCTTTTAAATATTTTCCTTCAAGAAAGAACATTAAATAAATGAAAATTGTCTGTCTAAAAGTGGCAGGAATGCTGGGACGGGTGTATTGCTGCACAAGGTGACTGTTTTGAAGGAGATGATGTTAAAACCTAGGTAAATAAGTTATTTTTTATTAAACATAACTAGTTCGGGTACTTTGTGATACCATCTCTCTCTCTCTCTCTCTCTCTCTCTCTGTTTATATTTAAATAAATATAAACAGAGAGAGAGAGAGAGAGA
>NC_068989.1:53476880-53477364 GCF_001194135.2 Octopus bimaculoides
ATATATATATATATATATATATATATATATATATATAGAGAGAGAGAGAGAGAGAGAGAGATACATATATATGTGCATATGTGCGTGTGTGTGTGTGTATATGCGTATGTGCGTGTGTGGTAGTGCATATATGACACGTTTGAATGTTTCAACCAAAGAACACACATAGCGTTCTGTTTGAAAAATCAAGTAAGGAAATTTGCCAACTGGTTCCACTTGAATTCCATCCAACCCGACACTCCAGTTAGTGTCAAACTTTCAAACACTTCACAAGAATATTAATAAACACCCATTTATGGACAGCTTTCGTTGACATGCAAGTTTTCTCTTTCATTCTGTATATCTAATCTATCTATCGTGTATATCTATCTATCTATCTATCGATCGATCTATATATCTATCTATCTATCTATCTGTATAGATAGACCTCTCCCTAGCTCTCCATCTAAACACACGCACGCGCGCACACGCACGCGCGCACACG
>NC_068989.1:53484027-53484514 GCF_001194135.2 Octopus bimaculoides
TATATATATATATATATATATATATATATATATATTCATTCTTTTGTTTCAGCCATTTGATTGCAGCCATGCTGGAATACCACCTTTTAGTCAAACAAATCGACCCCAGGACTTATTGTTTGTAAGCTTGGTACTTATTCTTTCGTTCTCTTTTGCCGATCTGCTAAGTTACGGGGACGTAAACACACCAACACCGGTTGTCAAGCAACGGTGGGGGAAACAAACGCAGACAATGATACACAGATAAATATATATATACATATATATATAAGACGGGCTTCTTTCAGTTTCCGTCTACCAGATCCACTCACATGGCTGTGGTCGGCCCGAGGCTATAGTAGAAGAACCTTGGCCAAGGTGACAAGCAGTGGGACTGAATCCAGAACCATGTCGTTGGGAAGCAAGCTTCTTACCACGCTGCCACGCCTGTATGTATATGCATATGTGTAAATATTATATATATATATATATATATATATATATATAT
>NC_068989.1:53484792-53486265 GCF_001194135.2 Octopus bimaculoides
TATATTGTTGTACTTGGGGATGGTCATATTGCCAGTTTAGCCAATATATATATATATATTCAGGTGTGTGTTTGTGTACATTTGTATGGTTATACATTGTACTTCTGTCTAGAAAAAGTTTCGATGGTCACGACGGGAGCGCCTTTGATCATAAATCATCTTGATAAGGATTAAAACGGAAACAGCAACGACAATGACACGACAGTGACGACGACAGTAAAAGAGACTTAATTTTCCATTTCCAAATTTCTTCAGCTGTCAAATATTTTTTACGGTAAGAGAATTATTACCTAGAAATAAATTCTAGGCTATATACGAGCTATATGATAAAGATCAACTGTATGAAGTTAACTGGAAAACCAGAATCATTCATAGTCGCAAGCGTGGCTGTGTAAGTAAGAAGCTTGCTTCCCAACCACATAGTTCCGGGTTCAATCCCGCTGCGTGTCACTTTGGGCAAGTGTTTTCTACTATAGCCTCGAGCCAACCAAAACCTTGTGAGTGGATTTGGTAGACGGAAACTGAAAGAAGCTCGTCGTATGTATGTGTATGTGTGTGTGTGTGTGTGTATCTATATGTGTGCGTCTGTGTTTGTCCCCTTCATTCACTATCGCTTGAGAACCGGTGTTGGCGTGTTTACGTCCGCGTAACATAACGGTTCGGCAAAAGAAACCCGATAGAATAAGCACCAGGCTCACAAAGAATAAGACCGGGGATCGATTTCTTAGACTAAAAGGCGGTGCTCCAGCATGGCCACAATCAAATGACAGAAACAAGTAAAAGAACATATGAAGGAAATTGTTGTATACAGTGCTCAAGTAACGATTGATGCGGGTAGTTTATTCCATGCTTCATCAATTCTTAGCATGAAAAAATGTTTCCGAAAGTCATGGGTGCTGTCTTGGTTTTTGATTTTGTAAGCATATCGACAAGTGTTTGACATATTGAAATCAAAATGCTGGCCAAAGTTGTTGTTGGAAAGATGGTGAATAATCTTGTAGGTGTCTACCGAGTCAGTTGCCAGACGTCTGAGCTGCAATGTTTCCATGCCTAGGGAAGTAAGGCGTTCAGAGTGTGGTAGATGACTGACGGCAGGGATTCGTGTTGTTGCTCATTTCATAGAGATGATGCAATATGGTGTTGGAGATTGAAGGCAAAGAATCTTTGCAGAGCGGTCTCACTTGTATTGTTATAAAGGCTTTATGTGAAACTAGTGGAGGCGCAATGGCCCAGTGGTTAGAGCAGCGGACTTGCGGTCATAGGATCGCGGTTTCGACTCCCAGACCGGGCGTTGTGACTGTTTATTGAGGGAAAACACCTAAATCTCCACGAGGCTCCGGCAGGGGATGGTGGCGAACACTGCTGTACTCTTCCACCACAACTTTCTCTCACTCTTACTTCCTGTTTCTGTTGTGCCTGTAATTCAAAGGGTCAGCCTTGTCACACTGTGTCACGCTGAATATCCCCGAGGGC
>NC_068989.1:53486701-53487198 GCF_001194135.2 Octopus bimaculoides
TATATATATATATATATATATATATATATATATATTTTCGACGGACTTCTTTCAGTTTCCGTCTACCAAATTCCCTCACAACCTTCGGTCGGCCTGAGGCTATAGTAGAAGATATTTGCCCAAGGTTCCACGCAGTGGGACTGAATCTAGGACCCTGTGGCTGGTGAGCAAGTTTCTTACCACACAGTGACGTCTGCGCCTATATAGAATTATTTTGCATAGTATATTATTTCATGTATTTCCTACATGTGTTGATATATGTCACGTCATACGAATATATGTCTTCACAATCGTTCTACATGTAGGGAAAAAATATAAATTGACACTAAACGAGAGAAACGTTTAAAGGATTTTTTTTATTTGCGTTACACTTTGGTTCATTTAATATATGCATGCACACAGGCAGGAACAAACTAACATACAAATATACTAACACACACACACACACACACACACACACACACACACACACACACACACACACACACACACACACA
>NC_068989.1:53487755-53490906 GCF_001194135.2 Octopus bimaculoides
ATATATATGAGAGAAAGGTTTTAGAATGCCTCGTTATATTTATATGTTTATATATACAAGCGTATATTTATGCATCTGTACGTTTATGTGTGTGTAGACATACATGCACACACACACACACACACGCACGCACGCACGCACACATGCATATATGGTACCATACGACATTTGAGAAGCCGAAAATACTGCAGTAGTCTGAGAGTTGTTTAATAAGGTGATATGATATGATCCTTGGCCAAATTAAAAGCTAAATAAACAAAAAACCTCCAAATTACTTTAACATGTTGTTTTCAATAAAAAAGATTAATCAAAAGATTTAAATTGGAAGTGTTGTGCCAAACCAATATAAATACACATAGAATTTCACTAAACTGTACACCCACCCACACACATAATCTGTCGCCAATCGACTCCACTTCAACAACACATATGAAATATTTCAGCAAAACCATGGTGGTGCTCCAGCATGACCACTGCAACATGGCTGAAACGAATAAAAGAAGGAAAAACTTCTACCTTTTACATGTTTCAGTCATTAGACAGTGGCCATGCTGGGGCACCACCTTAAATTTTTAGTCTAAGGACTAAATCGATCTTGGCTCTTCTTTTTAAAGCCTGGTAATTATTCCATCAATCACTTTTGCCCGAACCGTTAGGTTACGGAGAGGCGAACACACCAACACCCGTTGTCAAGCGGTGTTTGTAGGACAAACAGAGACACAAGATAGTTATTTGGGTATAGCCTTAAACTTAGGTACGAATTTATTCTACACTTGCCGCAAACCTATAGAAAGATTGATATTTAAGCAAAAATTCGAATCACATTCATTCTATTATGATACGAAAATTTATCCCTTACTTTGTTAAACATATAATCTTATTATCTTCAAATTAGGCCGCATTCATTGGTATTTCACAAAATTAGAATGAACTAACTCGTTATAGAAATACATTAGAAAGCACAAAATGCTCTAATGCACTCAGCCTGAGAATTAACAAAGAAAGATCATATAGCATAATCCAACCTCCACTTTAAATGTGCTGACTCACATTGCTGGCCAGAGAGAAGAGCATCAACCATAACGCTATAAAGAAGGGAAGAGGTTATCCTTAAATCACAAACCTAGCCAGAATGCTGGCAACAAGAGTAAACTCTACTAAAAGAAATCATTTAAGCGAAAAATTATTCATATAATTTCAAGACATTGATGAATTAAATGCCTGATCAGATATGTCAAGCCATGGTAGACTTAAATCGAAGTATATACTTAGCAATTATGTACCCCTAAGTAACTTACTCAAGCAGTACTCTGTGTGTTCTACGTATGGTTAACTATTAACTTTTATCATTTACAAATTAAAAAAATATATATAGATGCCTAGATAACTCAAGCTATTTCCCTTGCAATGTTACATTTTACACACGTAAAGATCCACATTTTACACTTGTGCAACACTACATAAGTATGCTTTCTATACACATTTAATTTTCTTCTATCTGACACATCATTTTGTATCATTTATATTTTTCATTCTAAGTGTCAAACGCTTCTCGTTTTTCAAACAACAGCTTTATAGTATGTTTTTCCCACATCATCCAATCGGCGTTCCTTATGATATTTAAACATTTTGACTGCATGCCTATTGTATATCAAATTTCCGCTTACAGCTTTTTTATAATCGTCTAAACGTCGCAAGTAACCATTTATAATTACGACTCATAGAGTGCAGTATTTGCAATCCCTTATATATACGGGAGTGGACGAAATAATGGAAACATATAGCAAATAAAATATTTAACTATTTTTTTATTTGCTATATGTGAAATCCAGAACTATTCTAGATTAGGTATGTGTGATCATTTGCAATTTATGTCTTGTAGGTCAGGTATAGCTTTCAGCTCTTCTTTAGCAGATATTTATATTTAAATAAGTTAAAATATGTGATCTATCTTATGACAGCAAATTGTTGGAACACAGATGACTGGAACATCAGTCACTAAAACTGCTTTTACTATTTCGTGAGGTCCAGTCTCCAAAATCTTGGTAGTATTCCAAAACCAATGTAAAACCAGCCCTGGCAAGAATAATTCTACACCGAAGGTAAAACCCCTGAGAAATGAATCGCATAATAATCAAACGTATTATGTATAAAAATCCCGTTGAACTACGCCACGAAAGCTAAACCAGCACCTTGTTAAATCTCTTGTCTTCTATCAATACTGATAACCAGAAAACGAAAAAAAAAAATTTTGCGTCTAAACTATCAGAAGTGATCAATGGCTGAATGAAACAACATTTGCCCTGATAAATCATCAATCATCTTTTCCCACTTTGGGGCTATTTTATGTCTGGAGACAGACCAAAGAAACTTTCAGCTCTGATTCATTATCCCCTATCGTGAAGCATGGCTCTGTGATGTCTAAGGCAGGAGTATCACGAAATTCTCTTGGCCATTTCGTTAATACCAAAAACTGTTCCCTGGTGGTAGTTCAATCTTCAGTGATGATAATCCACTAGTTCACAAGGTTAATATTATACAAAATTGGTAAGAAGTTAAGTAGACCATTTGGATTAGATCCCACAATCACAAAATCTTGATATATTCGAACAATTGCGGTGCATTTTTGGAGCAGCAATTAGAAGCCATTCCTCCCCCACCACTATCGTCGCTGAAAGAGCTAAACAGACCTTCCTTGAAGAAGGGCTCAAATTTCCCCCAACAGCCTATATACCCAATTTGAGACCAATTGGAACAAAATTGTAAGCAGTGACGATAACATCAAAGATCTCAACTCCGCTCATAATATCTTGTTTTATTTCTTTTTATATTATTTCAAGCATAGTATACTTAGAATTACCTTACACAATGGGGTCTTTACATTTTAAGACAACAAAACAAGAGCAGAGCGAATTCTGGGTGCTATTTCTAGCATTTCTAACGACCACGTAGAGGGCCCCTCGTTTTCTCGTAGAAATGATGTAGTTATGAAATGAAAGAAATAACACAAAAAAGATGGATTCTTTGGCGACAAAATGAGAAAATAATGGTATGTGCAATGTTAGTGAATGTGTTTGTATGTATATATGTATGCATGTATACATGTGTATATATATGTGTGTGTGTGTATATATATATATATATATATATA
>NC_068989.1:53492964-53493622 GCF_001194135.2 Octopus bimaculoides
GTGTGTGTGTGTGTGTGTGTGTGTGTGTGTGTGTGTGTGTGTGTGTGTGTGTGTGTGTGTGTGCATATATGTCTGTTTGTGTGTGTGTATCTGCGTGCTTATGTGTGTTTGCCTGCATGTCTGAATTTTGTATCGTTAAGTGAAAAAGAAGACACATATTTACTGATAATGCACTCAATTCTGGGTGGAGGAATCTAAATTATTATATACAGGGACTAAACACCATGCAACCATACAGATATTTATACACACATCAAGCGCATACCCCGACACACACACATACGTGCATGCATACATACATAAATATATACACATATAAACACACATACACACCTATATGTGTGTGTGTGTGTGTGTGTGTGTGTGTGTGTATAGAGTGTTTGTTAGGTGTGATGTCCAGAAATTAAATATCGAGAAAAAAATTCGTCAGAAATTTGGGAAAAAATCCTTTTATTTCTTCATTATTATTAGCGTTTTCTTTCCTTTCTAGAACTTGTCAAATAAAATTTTGTGAATGTACAAACAGCTTGTTCATTTATATAAAGCAGATGGATTTGTTTTTTTTTTTGGTGGGGGGTGTTGTTTAAAAAATAAAAATAAAAAACTAGTGTGGATTGGTCATCACTGAAAATCATTTTGCTTTCTTTCTTTCTCCCCC
>NC_068989.1:53496567-53497624 GCF_001194135.2 Octopus bimaculoides
TATATATATATATATATATATATATATATATATATATATGCATGTGCGCGCGCGCGTGTGTATTTATATATGTATATCATTGTACTAGTCCAAGCTAAGAGGTGGATTGTGAAGAGTTAGACTCAACTGAGCCATTGTGCTTCTTACATTGATGTTGAACGGTGGGATCCTAGAAAATCAACGGTCAGAATCATTAAGCTCGTTCAGGAAAGTAACTGCAACGCATCCATAGGGGCGGCGTCCATGGTTGTGTAATCATCTAATGAAAGATTCACTATGACTCCAGCCTGAGGACTCTATTCCCATGATCCTCTCGAAAATAGTGGGCGGGGTAGCGACAGAGAGTCAAAGGAATCAGTGCCACCGAGATCAGATTGTAATTATTGTTACAGTTAGCTTTTGGATTTAATTGCCATTGTACGAAAATAAAAAAATTAATAAGCCTGGCTTAGACAAGTTCGGGGAAGAGGCACAGACGGAAGTGTTAACTTTTCAATATAAAATATTCTGCGTATTGCGATAGTCAATAAATAAAAATATGATTTTAAAATTTATTTTTTCAGTGCGGCCTGATGGTGGGGCCTGCAGTGTTAGCGCATACATTCGTCAGTGGCATTTAGTATAATTTCTATCAAGTTAGAAAGACGCCATTGGAATGTCGAGTTGCTCAGAGCTGCCATAGGTCTTCACAGCCTCCACCAACACCGTCATCATCACAATTTACAATTACTAACTCCAACTGCCACCGTTGCCATCATCACAACCAGTCACTCCCACTACAGTCATCAACCACCACTGGTATTTTTACCACCACTATCGCCAGTTACTCCAACCTACAATTACCTACCACCTCCCCTATTATCATTACTGCTACTACTACTACTACTACTACTACTACTACTACTACTACTACTACTGCTGCTGCTGCTGCTGCTGCTGCTGCAGCTGATGCCGCCGCCGCCATCTCTATCACCACCATTACCGTCGCTACCACTACTACCATCACTAACACCACCATCATCACTAGTACTACTACCACCATCACTACCACCACCAC
>NC_068989.1:53497930-53499557 GCF_001194135.2 Octopus bimaculoides
CACCACCACCACCACTAGAGCCATCACCACCACATCATATCTATCACTTCCTTTACTACTACCACCACCACCATCACTGTCATCCCTACCTCCATAACCACTACCACCAAGCACCCAAAGCTTAACACTCACCCTACCACTCCACACTCATTTATCTACATCATTCACTATTTAAACAACACCTTGTCGCCCATCAAACACAAACCACACTCGATAAACTTAACAGATTAATTATTGTCAACCTACCATTACCTTAGTGGCCAAACACTGAATCTATTTGTACTTCTCTTTCTGTTGTTATTCTCACTCCATAATTCACTCTCTCTAACAATCATTCTCTCTATTCCCCCCCTCTCTCACCGTCTGTCTTTCTCTCTCTCAAGTAATGCGTTCCCCACGTACTCTCTGCCTCCCTTTCTTTCTCTTTCTACCGCTCTCCATTTGTGTCTCTCTGTCTCTCTGACTCCCTATTTTTGCCTGTCTGTCTCCGTTTGTCTGGTTGTGTCTGCTTGACTGTCTGGCTTTCGGTCAGCCTGTGTCTGTGGCTGTCCACCCGTCTGTTTGTCTGTCTGTCTGTCTGTCTGTCTGTCTGTCTGTCTGTCTGTCTGTCTGTCTCTGTCTCTCTCTGTACCTCTGTCTGTCCGTCTGTCTACCCGCCTGCTCTCCACAGTCTGTCTATATGTCTGTTTGACTGTCTGGGTCAGTCCTTGTCTTTCTGTCTGTATTTCCGTCTGACTCCGTCTTTCTGTTTGACTCTGTCTTTCTGTCTGTCTCTGTCTTTCTGTCTGTCTGTCCGTCTATCAGCCTGCCTGCTCGTCAGTCTGCCTACTCGTCAGTCTTCCTGTCTGTCCCTCTGTCCCTCTCTCTGTCTGTCTGTTTGTCTGTCTGTCTGTCTGATGTCTGCCTGCCCCCCCCCTCTCTCTTTCTCACTCTTTCTCTCTCCCGCTTCTTTCTCTCAAGTGACTGGTAATAACTGATACTCAGATTTAGCGAAAGTGATCCCTACCCAGCAAGACGTCAGTATCATACACAACAGCTATAGAGTTATTCACGCGCATACATGCTCTAGAGTTATTCACGCACGCGCACACACCGCCGCACATTCATCGCATAAACATACGTACACACACACACACGTATGTCACATATATATGTGAACTCGTACACACTCTCATACATGCGCATACATACATTTACATACATTCATGCATACATACCAGCATACGCATACTCCTCTCTCTCTCTCTCACACACGCACACACACACACATACACACTCACATATGCATATTCAGAAATAGAAATAACGGGTAGGAGAGAGAGAGAGAGACGCACCGGAACCAAGACAGTGCGTTTTAGTGAGTATTAGGGGGGGGGGATACCCGGCTTTGCTTGGGATTAAAATGGCATACTTTGTATATATATAAATTAGGAGCATTCCGTCGGTTACGACGACGAGGGTCACAGCTGATACAATCAACAAAACAGCTTGCTCGTGAAATTAACGTGCAAGTGGCTGAGCATTCCACAGGCACGTGTACCCTTAACGTAGTTCTCAGGGAGATTCAGCGGGACACAAAGTGTGACAAGGCTGGCCCTTTTGAAATACAGGTACTACTCATTTTCGC
>NC_068989.1:53500885-53501664 GCF_001194135.2 Octopus bimaculoides
TGTCCCTTAAACCTTAGTAAACCCATAAACTAATATAAATCCTATACTAATTTTTTTTCACATTATAAAAATAAACCTTAAATTTTATGTGTCTTCTAAATAGTATTATTATATATATCAGCTAAAATTTTAAAATCATTTTTTAAAATAATTCAAAACAATTTTCATGAACCCAATATACTTAATATCCTTAGACTTTACACCTTATCTATAGCCTCTGAATTCAATGCTGACATTACTTCATGCTTTTTATTTTTATTAGCATACCTCTTATTGTTAGAATATTGGTTATACTAATATTGATATCTGTAAAACAATACTGATGCTCTATTCAGACTAAAAAAAAGCCCTGTTTGACCTATATACCTAGGGTTTAATTCCTCAACATTTTGATATTAGTGATAAACCCCCAACCTATAAGAGTGTTGCCACTCTGTCCAGAGAAACCTTTATAACCATATCTTTTATAGCCTTGTCCATGCATAATGCTTACACCTTCCCTTTCCTTAGAAGTGATTGTCCCTCATACTATTACTACTAAATAAGAGACAATAAAATCAGAGACAGTTTAGAATTTTTGCCTAGAACCAATTACTAGCCTGATAGACTTGGCTATGTCAAGATGGATTTTTATGTATTCTTCCTCCCACTTGGATTTGAAATGCTGCCACAATTATAATATGTCTATTCTACTGTAATTTTCTGCATTTTCCTGCAGCTGAAGATTGCTCTACATATTGCATTTAATGTAATGCTCGCATTACTTAAATAAATGGAGT
>NC_068989.1:53501694-53506626 GCF_001194135.2 Octopus bimaculoides
ATATATATATATATATATACAAATTGTTGTGCTACATGTATATATATATGTTGAAACAGGTGATACGGGAAAGTGCAGCATTGACGACATAACATTTGTGGAGTAAATTTCAAAGCCTTGTATAAGCGACAATTTCAGTGTAGCACACCAATTTGGACAGAATTATCATTTTTATAAGACTGGGTTGGATCATATGTGGAAGCAGCTCCAGATGTGAAGAAAGGAATTTGTACGTGGTCTACTTCTGAAACCTATTCTGTTGGATCTCTGTGTAATCTGGCGTACTAAACGTTGTTTTAATGATTCATCATTAAGTACTGCAGCATGCCTTTGCTGATCTTGAGAAAGTTTCACCTCCATTCTGTCTTGAGACTCCATCAGACGCGCTGCAGCATACCATTGCTGATGTTGAGATGAGAAAGTCTCCTCTTCCTTCTCTCTTGAGACTGTACTTGACGGGCTGCTGCATGCGTTTGGCGTTCTTTGGAAAGTGTCTTGTCCCTTCTGTATTGAGACTCCACCTGACGTGCTGCAGTATGCCTTTGCTGATCTTGAGAAAGTCTCATGTCCCTTATCTCTTGAGACTCCCGCCTTCAGTTTTCTACATTCCTCTTTGCTTTTTAGGTGTTTCTGGAGAGATTACGTTTTTTCTTTGGTGGCATATTTTTTTCAATATTTTAGCCAGAAAATTATGAACATAGAAAAAAATATATATTACTTTCTATTTCTGTAAGCAGTTGTATGTATATAGTATGTCTATATTTTTGTATACAGTGTAAATTAACCAAATATAAGCAAATTATAATTACAATCATCATGAAGCAAATTTACAGCTGCTGCGATAATTATGAACTGTTAGTCGAATGGTAGATGTGTATATTTATATACCTTGGACCTGCTACGTAATTGTTTTTTTGTCAAGAGCTTCACCTCCAGCCGTTCTTGTCACTTATGTATATGTGTAGATGTATGTGTGTTTAATAACGTACGTAATGAGCGCACAAACACACACTCACTGACACACATATTCATTTACAAATTGTGACGATACACACACATACACTCCCACATACAGTCAAATACATATAGTATACAGACATACATTCACTCATGTCAGTCACCGCATGTGTATATGTATGTGTAGATGCGTGTCTCTTTAATAACGTACCTAACGCGGAAGCATACACACAGTCAGAGAGAAATACACATTCATACACCCACATACATACACTCACAGACACCTACATACTCATATGTGTGATGTCCTTTACCATCTCGTACGTATCGAATGCACAAGATCACACACACAAACACGTACACGCTCATATAAAATGTCTTGTACTATAGTTGACTATAGAAAGATTATGTCTATGAAATGTTTTACTGTTTTAATCGAAATGAGAAAAAAGTGACATGTTGACAGTTTTGGGGTGTAATACTATATAGTAAGACAGACACACAGATATGCATTCACGCATGTCAGTCGTCACATGTGTATATGTATGTGTAGATATGTGTGTGTGTGTATGTTGAATAACGTATCTAACGCGGAAATACACACACACACACACACACACAAGCACACACACACTCAGATACATACACACTCAAACACTCACACACACAGACACTCATATACAGAATGTGATGTTTTCGTCTAACGCGGAAATACACAAACACTGACAGACACATGCACACTCATATAATAAATGTGACGTTGTCGTCGTCATCGTGGTATAAAATGTCCTGTACTATATTTGATTAAGAAAGATTATCGCTATCAAATGTTATATTGTTTTAATGGAAATGAAGAATAGAAAACACCTGTTGTTACTCGTGGGTTGTGACACTCTTACCTTGTAGAATTTGATTTTGTGGAGCCGTTTGAGAACACATTGGAATGAGACACACAGAGAGACAAAAAATTTTATATGTATAGATTAAGCACGTATTAAATGATAATTTAAGGGTTACTATGTAACTGTAAATACCTTGCAACCTTGCAAATGCTGCGATAATTATTAACTAGTAATTAAACGATATATGTGTAAAATAAGATTATCTTAGTGTTATCACATTAGAATTAAATGTGAAAGAATAAAAGTGAAACAATATTACATCACATTACAATATAGATCTTATTTTTCACTTTTGTCGCATAATACCGAACCAGTTCAACAGATTGCTCCAGGCCCGTATAAGGCAAGACGTTGTGAATTTTTTTGGCTCATAACACTCCATGGGCCTTAAGTAATGCATGTGTAAAATTTAAATGAAATCGGTTGGGTACTTCTCGTGTTTTAGGGATTCACGCATACAACCAGACAGACAGACAGACACATTCTCAGGCGCAGGGGCGGCTGTATGGTAAGTAGCTTGTTTACCAACCACATGGTCCCGGGTTCAGACCCACTGCGTGGCACCTTGAGTAAGTATCTTCTACTATAGCCTCGGGCCGACCAAAGCCTTGTAAGTGGATTTGGTAAACGGAAACTGAAAGAAGCCTGTCGTATATATATGTATATGTGTGTGTATGTGTGTGTGTGTGTGTGTGTGTGTGTCTTTGTGTGTCTGTGTTTGTACCTTCACCATCGCATGACAACCGAAGCTGGTGTGTTTACGTCCCTGTAAGGTAGCGGTTCGGCAAAAGGGAACGATAGAATAAGTACTAGGCTTACAAACAATGAATGCGGGTGTCGATGTGTTCGACTTAAGGTGGTGCTCCAGCACGGCCGCAGTCTAATGACTGAAACAAATGAAAGAAAAGGATAATCGAGATTTTCACTCACTAAGAGTGTTCAAAATTTCAACAGGTAATCGGGGCCATGAAATTTATGTGTATGTGAATTTAATCAAGTGGGAGAACGCGCCTAAAATTACCACATCAAGGAAATAAAGAATACTTGCTACTTCGGATTACGCATGAGATCGACGCATATCGGTGATTACTTACTACGTCAGCTGTTGTTGAACTAAAGACAATTCGATCCCTCAATGCATAACAGTTGTTCACATAACGCATGGCTGCAATATAAATTCTAACATCATGAAATTGCCTACAGTCTGGAGTTTTCTCAATACGTGCAGAGTGACAAAGCATTTTGGACACTCTCGGGCTCGATAAAATAAAGAACAAATCAAGCAATACGGTCGATTGTTTCGACAAATCTCCCCACTTCAAAATTACTGACAAAACCAGAGTTGTTGTTGTTATTGTTGTTGTTGTTGTTGTTGTTGTTGTTGTTGTTCTTCTTCTTCTTCTTCTTCTTCTTCTTCTTCTTCTTCTTCTTCTTATTATTATTATTATTATTATTATTATTATTATTATTATTATTATTATTATTATTATTATTATTATTATTATTATTATTATTAGAGTGTTGGGTGAAGACTGTGTGAATGAGTGTTTGCGTTTATTATAACGTTCAATGATGGAAGCCATGTTATCCGGGTATGAATAGCTAACCTTGACGTTGCGAGAATCGAAGACTTTATGGTATCTATGGCTTCTTGAGGAATGCTTTTTAATTATTGTTTAGCTATATTAGTGGCAACCTCTAGATTGAATAGAGGATTAAGCCTTTCTAATTCTCTTTGACTTAGGGTAAGGTTTGAGGGATTCCCCTATTACACTAAATTACTAGTAATACCTCTTCTATTTTCGAAATTTTTCTGTTGAAGCCTGAGTATAAGCTTCAAACTACGGCTGGGGTGGTTTTAGTGCCTGTGAATATAAACAGTTTCTTTGTTGGGCTTTCGGCAAGAGTAGCACTTACCTGTCCAATAAGTCAACCTTTAATAAACTGGTGGTAACAATCTCCAATAAGCCAACGTTATTGGTAACAATTATATTTAGGCCGAATTCTTTGCAGATATTTATGTGATTCTTCCTGAATTTATACATGACGTGACCATTTATAGGGCTTGAGATAGCTGAACTATCATTCTTATACAGGACCGAAGATATGTGAAACAGCAGGTCTCCTTCCAGGTTTACCCCGTAGCAATCATCATGACACTATTTTCTAGCGTTTATAATGAATTTGTATTGAGGTCGCTAATTCTGCTGAATTATGTGTCAAAATCGAGGCTCTATAGGCGGACGGATTTCGATATTGAAGGGGTGGAAATTCACGATATCGAACTAAGTAAACTTGAAAGCTACTTTTGTCAGAACGTCACTCTTTCTTCTCTTTGTACAGAAAACCGGAAATCCAATGTGACCCTCAGTAAGACAAGGTCGAACGAAACTTCTTCGTTGGTCCAGTTAGTGTGTTATAGTTAGTAGCAGTGAGTAGCCAGAAGGCAGGCTAACTAGAATAAAACAGTATATAAAAATGAAAAGAAAAGCACGCCAAAAAACTAAACGAAATGTGAAAAAAACACAAGCAAAAACCAAGCAGAAAGGAGAAATAAAACAGATACGAATTGTCACAAACGAGAACGTATCGTTACGTGATTGTTTCAATTGGAAGTGGCTTCCATCTTTCTATTGATAGATTTTTTCTATTTAGATTATTATTATTATTATTATTATTATTATTATTATTATTATTATTATTATTATTATTATTATTTACTACTATCACTACTACTACTGCTGCTTGCTGCAATTCCATCAATTGTTTGTGTATGAGCAAATGTGTGTCCGTGTGAGTACGAGTACGTGAATGTGATGAGCCTGCTACCCCATACCTCACCACTACAAACTACCCATCAGACCCCCTAGCCCACCTCTGAAAGAATAAGTCAAGATAGTCATGTTTCTTAGCTTCTAAATCCTTTTCACTTTTTTGCCTATCAATTCTTCTTCTTCTTCTTCTTCTTCTTCTTCTTCTTCTTCTTCTTCTTCTTCTTCTTCTTATTATTATTATTATTATTATTATTATTATTATTATTATTATTATTATTATTATTATTATTATTATTATT
>NC_068989.1:53506916-53508612 GCF_001194135.2 Octopus bimaculoides
TATATATATATATATATATATATATATATATGTATGTATACACACATACATACATATATACATACATACAAAGATACATACATACATATATATTCATATATATGTATATGCCAGAGTAAGCACTTAAGCGTGAAACAAAGAGGAAAAAATTGTACTTTATTAATAAAGCTGGAACGACATCACAAAGGCTTTATTAATAAAGTGTATATGCATATATATATATGTATGTGTGTGCGTATATATATATATATATATATATATATATATATATATCAGGTTGAGTAAAATGTAAGCAACGTTTTGAACCATGAAGAAATTGTATCGGACTTTTGTAGAGTTTTGAAGTTTTTAGAAACATTTTTTTGCAATTGTCTGATAATACAGACATAGACTTACCCAAATACATCAATAAATTATCGTTGATATATTTTTACTCTTGTTACAATCATCTGAAATGGAAGTGTCAAAGCGCGATATTCGAGGACGTAAAATAGCTGAAACTGCTCGCGATCTCAACGAAATATTTGGTGAGGAAATGACTGGTGAGTGGTCATCTCAAAAATGGTTTAAACGATTCGCAGTCGAGAGCTGAGCCTTGAAGGTCGTGAGCGTAGTGGACGCCCATCATCATCGATGACGGTCATTTAAAGACCGTCATTGAGAAAGATCCACGTAAAACCACTCGAGAACTGGCAAAAGAACTTCAAATTAGCCAGAAAACTGCCTGCAATCATATGCATGTGATCGGAAAATCAAAAAGGCTGGACAAATGAGTACCACACGATTTGAATGAAAATCAGAAAATGCGCAGATATGAAATTTGCTCGTCACTTCTTCTCTGTAACCAGACAGATTCATTTCTCAATCGGGTTGTAACTTGCGATGAAAAGTGGATTCTGTACAATATTAAAAAAACGCTCTTCGTAGTGGTTGGACCAAAATGAAGCACCGAAAACCATCTCTAAACCCGAGCTCTTCAAAAATACGGTTATTGTGACTGTTTGGTGGTGTACTGCTGGACTCATCCACTATAATTCTTAAAACCCGGAAAAACCATTACTGCAGAAACATATTGCCATAAAATTACCAAAAAGAACGAAAAACTGCTACTCTTCCGTCCGAGACTTGCAACAAAAGAGGGCCAATCATTCTTCATGACAATGCTCGACAACATGTTTCACTAATGACGCACCAGACGTTGAGAGAACTTGACTACGAAGTTCTTCTCCACCCAACCTATTCCCCAGACCTTTCTCTTACCGACTACCACTTCTTCATGCATCTTGATGGTTTCCTGCGAGAGAAGGAGTTCAATAAGCAAAGCGATGCTAAAAGTGCGTTTAAAGAGTTTATCAGCTCCAGAAGTCCAACTTGTAACTAGCTGGCAAAAATTCTGACTGCAATGGTACTTTGATGAATAGAATTTCTGCATTGTTGAAATATATTGTAATGAATTTCATGTTTCAAAACGTTGCTTACTTTTTGCTCTGCCTCGTTATATATATATATATATATATATATATACAAACATATATACACACACACACACACACACACGCACACACACACACACACATATATATATATAGATATATATCTTTCGCATCGAAGGTCGGCGATTGTCGTACGCTGAGGACGTGAAAATACCCAGAAACTCGAGTTCGTACTTGCAAATACAGACAGGACACAGATGTGT
>NC_068989.1:53509462-53509788 GCF_001194135.2 Octopus bimaculoides
TATATATATATATATATATATATATATATATATATATATATATGCATATGTATGTGTGTGTGTATATATTTATGTATGTATGTGTATATATATGTATCTATGTGTATATATGTGTGTGTGTGTCTCTGTGTGTGTGCGTCTGTGTTTGTCCCCCGGCCATCGCTTGATAACCGATGCTAATGTGTTTATGTCGCCGCAACACAGCGGTTCGGCAAAAGAAACCGAGGGAATAACTACTAGGCTTACATGCAATAAGTCCTGGGGTTCATTTTTTAAACTAAAACTCTTTAAGGCGGTGCTCCAGCATGGCTGCAGTCAAATGACTG
>NC_068989.1:53509798-53510446 GCF_001194135.2 Octopus bimaculoides
TATATATATATATATATATATATATATATATATAAGAGTATATATATGTGTGTGTGTGTGTATATATATATTTATATTTATATTTATATATTCACACGGAAAGTGTACATACGTTCGCTTACAATTATAAATATTGATAAACAATAAAAATAAAAGGGATGAATATTTGGTAAAGCAACTTGATATGGAGAATACTAGCTTCAAGTACGTTATATATAAAGCATTAAAAAGCAAAGGGGGTGACACTGAATGCTGAATAAAGGCCCTCCTTTTTCCTTAGTACTGATATGAAGCTTCGGGGAGCTTTGTCAGTATGTACGGGTAGTGGGGACGTGGTTCATTTGTTAATTCACTTTATTCATTTCGTTTTCTATTGGTATTTGTTACGAGGTTTACTGAAGGTCGTGGAAAAATAAACAATATTCATTTCTTTCTGTTTTCTTCCATCTCACACCCACTTCTCTTTATCTGTCTCTCTTTCTCTTTCTCATACATACATGCATTATATACACAGACATATATTCATGCACACACGCACGCACACACACACACTCATATATATATCTATAAATATATATGTATATATATATATATATGTATACATATATATGTATATATATATATATATATATATATATATATATATAT
>NC_068989.1:53510646-53511654 GCF_001194135.2 Octopus bimaculoides
TATATACGTTGCGTTTTTGCATTTGGTTTGCAAGATCCTTTATGTGAGTTCGTATGTTGGAGCATATTCTGTTGTGTCTGGGGAGAGTCATTTTCTTTTTGAGCCTATAATTTAATACACTCACCAGTAAAACTTCCACTTTTTTCTTATTTTTATTTTCCTAAATTTTTTGTTACATCTTGAAAACTTTTCAATAGTCTTGACTCTAGAAAAGGTTGCAAGACTATTGAAAAGGTTGGAAGATGCAACGAAAATTTTAGGAAAATGAAAATAAGAAATAAGTGGAAATTTTACCGGTGAGTGTGTTAAATTATAAGGCCCAAAAAGAAAATGACTCTCTCCAGACAGAACAGTCTATACACACACACACACACACACAAACACACACACACACACACACACACATATATATATGTGTGTGTGTGTATGTATATATTCATCATCAATAATACTAATACGCTAACTTTTTGTTTTTGTACGTATCTGATGTGTGCGTCACACTTACTTCAATGAAGTGGCAAAGCGAGAGACAGGAGGACAGAGAGGAAGTAAGAGAGAGAGAGAGAGAAAGAGAGAGAGGAAGAGAGAGAGAGTGAGAGAGAGAAAGAGAGAGTGAGAAAGAAAGAGAGTTAAAAGACAGTGAGTGCTGACGTCGCTCGTTTTGTGTTTTTAAATGTTTCAGAGAGGACGTAAGAGAGAAAGAAAGAGAGTGAGAGAGAAAGTAAGAATGAAAGAGAAAGAGAGAGAAACAGTTCATACATAGATACATACACACAGCAAATATTGGCTGTCAATTTCCCTTTTCATTACCACGCGAGGATAAAATTAACTCACAAATGGCTGAGTACTCCACAGACATACATAACATTAACGTAGTTCTCAGGGAGATTTAGCCTTACACTAAATATGACAAGGCTGGCCCCTTTGAATTACAGCTACAACTCGATACATACATACATACATACATACATATATATATATATATATATATGTATATATAAATATATA
>NC_068989.1:53512243-53513894 GCF_001194135.2 Octopus bimaculoides
TATATATATATATATATATATATATATATATATATTTACATACATACATACTTAAATAAGTGTGCGTGTGTTCGCGCGCGCGTGGGTGCGCGAATGTAGACAAAAGGCCAACAGGGAAAAGAAGTTTGCATAACCAAAAACACTTGGTTCGGAACACTTTCCTATATTTCTCTATTTACTTTGATATGGATTTCGTGCACGTCTCTGTGTTAGGCTTCCTACTCAGCACCTGATCTTATTTATGAAGGCTGTCCCTGATGTTTTTGCAGTTCGTGATTTCATCCGCACAAAATAGAAAAACAAAAACAAAACAAGAACTTGGAATGGACATCCACGAGGACGATATCACCCACATTGTGGTCGCACATGAGGAGATACACACACAAGCACACGCACGCACCCCCACTCACCCACACGCACATACACATACACACACACATACTTGCATACATACAAGCATACATACACACACAGACACAGACGCACGACAGATGGGAAGACAGTGGTTCGCGGTGAAGTGGCGAAAACCTTCACCAAGTGTAAGAGATTGCTTGACCTCTGCTTTCAGCTGTCTCTTCTCTTTTGTTTACCTATAACAGCAGCAACAGCAACAAGAGTAACTACTACTACTACTGCTGTTGCTGCCACGACCACTACTACTACTACTACTACTACTACTACTACTACTACTACTACTACTACTACTACTGCTGCTGCTGCTGCTACTGCTGCCACCACAACTACTACTTCTATTACTACTACTACTACTACTACTACTACTACTACTACTACTACTACTACTACTGCTGCTGCTGCTGCTGCTGCCACTACTACTGCTGCTGCTGCTGGTACTTCTTCTTCCGCATCAACATCATAATAATAATCATCATCATCAACATTGTCATCATCGTTATCGTCGTCGTCGTCGCCGTCATAATCGTAGTCGTCATCATCATCATCATCATCATCATCATCATCATCATCACCATCATCATCATCATCATCATCGGTATCGTCGTCATCATCATCATTGTCGTCGTCGTCGTCGTCGAATCGTCATCATCGTCATCTTCACGTCACTATTGTTCGTTTACCCCGACAAGATTTCCTACTGTAACCATATCGTCTTTTTCTTCTTCTTTCAGAGTTAATGTACCTAAGACTACATTATCCAATGTGTTCTTGTACTCTTTAAAACGCTATAGTACATTTTTATTGGGATTTGGCAGCTACTTTTAACAAATCGATTAACCATACCGTTTTATGTCCCTGCATTTAAATGTCTATTTCGAAACAGCTGTTGGCATTACTAATGATGATGATGTCAATGATGATAACACTGGCTGCCCAAATTCACGAAGCCAGAGGAGCCCTAATTCAGACTTGTACTTCTTTTAGGGTTTCACCATTGTCACTGATCACCTTCTCACTTGGTACAGCCTACAATGTTCTTTCATAGCTATGTCTCAGATAGCGATAAAAGTTATCTGTGACGTTAGGACGTAACGAAACGAAACTGACACTAATGACAACTGAAGTGGTACTAGCTGTGTAACAAAATGTTGTAACATAACTCTGTCACAAAGTGACATTACAAACTGCTGTTACTAGCTGTGTAACAAAATGTAACACGACTCTGTCACAAAGTGAC
>NC_068989.1:53513904-53517500 GCF_001194135.2 Octopus bimaculoides
AGTGACATTACAAACTGCTGTTACTAGCTGTGTAACAAAATGTAACACGACTCTGTCACAAAGTGACATTACAAACTGCTGTTACTAGCTGTGTAACAAAATGTAACACAACTCTGTCACAAAGTGACATTATAAATTGCTGTTGCAAGTACAAAAGATTATCTTTTATCTGTTGCCTTTTACTTGCTTTAATCATTAGACTGCGGCAATGCTGGGGCACCACCTTGAAGAAAAAACATCTTAGTCGAATGAATCGACCCAGTGCTTAAAGCCTGGTACTTTTGTCAGTTTCTTTTGACGAACCGCTATGGTACAAGATGTAAACACGCCAACACTGGTGTCAAGCAGTGGTGAGGGACGAACACAGACTCACTCACACTCATACATGCACAAACACACAAACGCACGCACACACACACACACACACACACACACACACACACACACACACACACACACACACACACACACACACGCGCACATAATATATGTGTACATATATACAACGGGCTTCTTTCAGTTTCCGTCTACCAAATCCACTCAGAAGGCTTTAGTCAGCCCGATGCAATAGTAGAAAATACTCGCCCAAGGAGCCATGTAGTGAGACTGAAACCAGAACCATGTTGTTAGGAAGCAAGTTTCTTACAACACAGCCATACTTGTGCCTATGTGCAACTTAAAAGAATGAAACAGCGTTGGTTCTCGTTCATTAAGAGAATAATGGTTTACAGTATGAATATCATGTGCATACAGATTTCTACATATTATATTGACTGTATATTAAAATACATAAGAGGAATCCACTCACTGGATTCCTTACGCTAGAAAGAGCTGCTAGGTTCAAGAACCACAAAATTAGGGATAAAATCCCGAAAGGAACGAAATGAAAATTTAAAACAATTACCATATCTTTCCTAAATACGTAGAACAGAAGACAATCCCCTGGGTTAGCAAAGTTATAACATAGTTTTATTTCTAGATGGTAAAGTATTTCGATATACAGTTATAAAAAGATCAAAATAGACGCAAGTGGATATCGAAACACACTTACAGATAGGGGAAAGTATCGGGTGGCAAAAAGTATCTTACAGTAAAAATAACAATGATTATTTTTTGTTAGGTGAAGCCACTCAAATCGATATCAATAGGCAACTCAAATATATTTTATCGAACTTAATTTTAGAGGATGGGAATTTTAAAGAAAAAACGGAATTTAAAAACTTCAAGGCAAAACATTTTCTGTGGTCGAATATATTTTCCTATAAAAAAAAGTAAAATGTTTCTTGCATACATGCATACGTACATACATATGTATATGTATGTATGCACACATACACGCATATATGTGTATATTCATGTTATATGTCATATATAATATAATACAATATCATATAATGTAATATGATACACATAGTATATATGCGTGTGTGTCATATATATGTATATGAATGTAAATGTACATATGTACATGTATAAATGAATGCACACAACACGCACACGCACATGTGAATATATCACAAAATGCACAAAAATAGAGACAGTTGTGTCCAGATGCAGCACGCAAAAATATGCACAGTTATAGGGACAGATGTGTTTACACAATTGCATGCATACACACTCAAACAAATACATGCGTATATATACATAAATATATACGTTAGTGTACATAAAGCCACATGCAAGCAATACGCGTGCGCTGAAACGCATATAGATCTCTATGTGAACGTACGCACACATACGTACATGTACGGGCAACTACACGTGTTTATATACACACATGCTCGAGTGCTGATGCGTATGCACAAGCATTGACCCTCTGTTAAACGTTCATTCAACCGGCAATACGCCCGTATTTTGACAGAATCGACGTTCAACCGTGCTTGGAATCAATATTTTAGCTGCTCTATTAACACAGACTTACTAACGCATACGCACAGAACTTACAAAGACAGATGTTATAGACATGCATACTCATTCAGTTACAGACACTGACACACATATAAGCTAACATACCCACGCACATACACACGCAGCGACACGCATACACACTTATAGAATTACATGTACACGCACACACATATACAAATATATGAACGCATGAGAACACATACACATAAATACACATACACACATCAGCAAACTGATACACAGGTACACACACATACTTACACTTACATATACAATCATACACAGAAATGCAAGCACACACATGGATACATAAATGTGTGTGTGTGTGTGTGTGTGTGTGTGTGTGTGTTTGTGTGTGTATAGTAAACGCACACGCACACACAAATGCACACAGAAAAATACAAACACATGTAGATATACACATGCGCGCCCGTGTATGGCTTGATACTGTAGCAGAAATACACGGACAAAGCACAAACCAATATACTTACACATACACACGGACACACGTATGCATAAGCACACACACATACACACATACACCTTTACACACTAGAACAAACATACACGCAAGCGCACACACACACATAAACACACACACACACACACGCACATATAAGCAGAGGGATTTAGGCAGGTGAGGAGAGTAAGGATAAGGGGATAGGGGAAGAAGCGTGTAATAGAGTAAAATGTGCTGAGAGCGGGTTGTGCCCCGGGGTTGTACGGGGTTGGTAGATGGGTGTTTATACTCAACGATGGGCGTGTTCGAATTCCAGTCAAGGAATATCGTCGTTGAGAGGCAATTAATTAAAGTTCATCGATTTATTGTTTGGATTTGATTCTATTGTATTTTATTTTGTTTCTATGACTGGCTTGGTAAGGTAAGGGGGTGTGTAGACAAAAGTTAGGGGTGGTGGAGGGTATACTTTATTTTGTTATTTGTTTGTATGTTTTGCTGTTGTTGGTAGTGGTGGTGGTATACTTTTGTGTTGCTGTACCGATCACCATCTTTGTTTCACTACGTCGTGAAACCTCGATCCAACCACCACCACCACCACCACCACCACCACCACCAGCAATACCAGCACCAGCACCAGCACCGCCACCGCCACCGCCGCCACCACCACCACCACCACCTCAAAGCATCGCTGTAACCATCATTAACATTATGATCACTAACATTATCAACTCCACCACCATTTTATTATAAAGATTGCTTTCAACATTATCATCGTCAATATCGTCATCATCATAACTAGCATCGGTGTCGTCGTTGTCGCCGTCGTCATCATTCCTAGCAGCACCACCACAACAACAATAATTACCGCAGCCACCACCACCACCACCAATAACAAGAATGTAATCACCACCATCATAACCATCATCACCACAATCCCCAACACCACCAACACCATCACCACCATCATTACTATCACCACCACCATCGCCACCACCACCACCATCACCAGCACTAGCACAGCGAATAACAGCATCACCAGTATCACCAGCACAAACCACCATCACCACCATCCTAATCACCACCACCATCACTACCACCTCCATTACTACCATCATCACCACTAGCACAGCAAATAACACCATCGCCACTATCACCACCACTACCACCATCCTAATGACCAGCAGCAGCACCACCACCACCACCACCACCATCACCACCACCAAAACCA
>NC_068989.1:53518962-53519772 GCF_001194135.2 Octopus bimaculoides
ACACACACACACACACACACACACACACACACACACACACACACACACACACACACACACATATATATATATATATATGTAAGAAAATACAGGACGATCGGTTATGATTTTATTCAACACATTCCCCTCTCAGATTCACACATTTTTGCAGCAGTCCTTCAATTTTTCTAAGGCCTGCAAAATAATTCACAAAGCTAGGTTTCCAGCCAGGCCTTTCGCGAGACCCTTCAAGCCAGTAGCTTTTCAGCACACTCTCGTATATATGGTGGGCTTCTTCGCAGTTTTTGTCTACCAAGTTCACTCACAAGGTATGGGTTGATCCGAGTCTATAGTGTAAGATACTTCTACGCGGTGCTGCGTAGTAAGACTGAACCCAAAACCACATGCTATAAAGCGACCTTCGATCTGGTTACGATGAAAGGCAAAGCTGAACTCAGAGCGATGAGGAACAAAACATTGTCCTATTTTCTAATGTGTCTGCAAGTCGCCGCCCGTTAGTTGGTGTCGATATAATTGCAGTTGATACTACACGTGGTGTTGATATTCCCGCTTTTTTATCATGCACGTGGGGATAACGCTTTTACATTTATGTTGTAGTTGGTGCTGATATTGTTGCAATTTGTGTTGATATTGTTGCAACTTGTGTTGTAATTGGTGTTGATATTCTAACAATTCATGTTGCAATTGATGACACTGTGGCAATTTCTAACGCTGTTGGTGCAACAATTTATGTTGCAGGAATTGATGTCCTTATTGTAGTCTGTGTAGATATTGTAGCAATTTACATACATACATATATATATATATATA
>NC_068989.1:53520359-53522640 GCF_001194135.2 Octopus bimaculoides
ATTAAGAAACGTTAGCACGCCGGGTGAAATGCTTAGCGGTATTTTGTCTGTTTACGTTATGAGTTCAAATTCCGCCGAAGTCGACTTTGCTTTTCCTCCTTTCGGGGGGGGGGAGGGGTCGATAAATAAAGTACCAGTTGCGTACTGGAGTCGATCTAATCGACTGGCCCCATCCCCTAAATTTTCGAGCCTTGTGTCTAGAATAGAAAAGGATATTGTTACAATTGTTGTTGCTACATTATAGCTATTGTTGCTGACGGCGGCGAGGTGGCATAATCGTTAGCAGCATTTTTTTCTGGCTTTTACTCTCTGAGTTCAAATAGCGTCGACGTCGACTTTTCTTTTTATAATTTGAAGGTCGATAAAATAAGTACTAGTCAAGCACTGGGATCGATGTAATCGAATATCCCTCTCGCCCCAAAATTTCAGGCCTTGAGCCTATAATAAAAAAAATATATTGTTATTATTCTTATTTTTAATTAAGATATTATCATGTATGTTGTACATTCATTTATATTTTGTTAGTATTGTTTTCATTGCCATTGTAGTTGTTGCTTCTGTTATTGTTGGTGTTGTTGTTATTGTTGTTAATCAGCTAAAAAAGATCCCTCATGCTCCTTTAATCGTGTCCCTTAATTGATGATGAAAATGAAGAATAAACACAGACATAACGGAGAGTTGTTTGCGTGTGGGCGGCGATGGTGGTGGTTGTAGTGGAGGTGAGGGCGAGGAGAAATAAACGATAACAGAAATATAGAAAAATAGATGACTAAACCTTAGTAGCTCTATCAGCATTTACACATATACATACATATTATACATGTATACATGTGTGTAAAAGGCAATAATATATATACATACATATATATATATATATATATATATATATATATATATATATATATATATATTCATACACATGCGCGCAAACACACACACACGCACACATATAATACATATATATATATATACATATATACATATACACACACTCATACACACACACGTAAATGTAGATAGATTGGCATATATATATATATGTACTTGCATATATGTATGTATGTATGTATGTATGTATGGATGTATGTATGTATGTATGTATGGATGGATGTATGTATGTATGTATGTATGAATGTATGTATGAATGTATGTATGTATGTATATTTTGAATATGTGGGTGTGAGCACGTCTTTTGTCTCGTGCCGAAGAAAGATGACAGATGGAGTTAGCTGAGAGCAAGCTGCACAGCGATCACCTCCACACCGCCTTGTTAAAGATATCTTTACAGGCTGTGACCTCAATCGATGGAAACGAACGGAGCAAACAAACAAATGAAGACGTTAATTTACGAGAGCGAGATATAGAGATAGAAATAGATAGAGAGATAAAGAGAGAGAGAGAGAGAGAGAGAGAGGGGGGGGGAGAGATACATAGGAAAAAAAACAAAAAAAACAAATGATTGCTAAGGAAACATGGAGAGAACAAGAGATAGACAGATATAGGTTTGTATGTGTAAAGAGAAAAGAGTTAAAGGAAAAGGTTGGGAAAGAGAGAGTGAAGAAACTGAGAGGGAGAGTGAAAAGAGCAGCGTGTTTACTTAACAGAAGAACAGCGGCCTTTAAGATATCACGGCTCTTTGAGATTGCCAGACACAATGGCACAGAGTTATTGGCAAAGACATGAAACTGACGGACTGCGTGACGTCGATACGTTTTCCGTCATCTTTTGTTTAGTTTTTGTCTCAAGGATATCTTTACTTCCCTCCGTAAATTATTGTGAATTGCCTTTAACCGGAGATCGAAACCGGAACGAAATGCTCGTGTTTAGAATACTTTGCAGACAGCATTCCCAAGAATAAGGAAAATATTATACTCATTCTTATCTGTTTCATTCACGAAAATACGGTTGTTTGGACAATTGATAATTGCATAACAGAATCGAATTAGTGTTACTCACACTTCTGTTAAAACTCATCGGCTTTCGTTATGTCTTTCTCTCTTTATGTGTGTCTATATGAGTGTATGTATTATGTATATATGCATATATATGTTAATTTCAAAAATTTGGCACAAGGCCAGCAATTTTGAGGGAGAAGGTAAGTCAATTACATTGACTTCAGTCCTCAAATTGTATTTAGCTTATCGACCCCATAATGATGAAAGGCAAAGTCGACCTAGGAGGAATTTGAGGAAAGAACGTAAAGACGGACGAAAATACAACAGAATAGGAGACCTATATTGGATTATGTGCGGGATTTTTTTAAAAATCGCTATTACATATA
>NC_068989.1:53526056-53527199 GCF_001194135.2 Octopus bimaculoides
CGAGATCCTAAAGACCTAATAATAGTTATGTATGTGTTTTTTCGTGTTTTGTTCGAAAGGTAGCCACTCCTGAAGAAGTGCCAAATGTCTAAATCCAATGGACCAGTCACTGGATAGGTTTGGCACAGAAATGTTAACATAGAGTGGTGAATAAATTGATATATCGAATTTGAAGTCTCTGTCTCTTTTGAATATGAAAATTTAAAAGTTTAAAAACCTTATAATATATATATATATATATATATATATATAACATATATAGGTAGATATGTGCGTGTGTTATTAGGTGTAAGTATGAACACACAAACGCGCACACACACACACACACACATGCACACACATATATATATAGGTTCATACTTACACCTAATGACATACGCAAGAGCATATACATGTATGCATACATTTATGTGAACTTGTGTGGCTGCGTATGTATCTAATGATGTACGCGTACGCATGGAATTGGCGGTTGGTTTTGTTTAACCCTAGGTCACTTCTCTTTGAGTAAACATATAAACAAAAGCATAACAGCCACGAACATCGTCAATCTACAATGTCAATCTACCGTGTCACTTCATATGTACGGGCAGTATAGTGTAATAGGAGGGTGATATCGCCTGCTGTTTCTGTCAGGTCTAGTGGCTACATAGATGCTCTTTGTATGGGTCATGTTATACATCGTAGTTTAATACGGTATATTCATACCTCATTTCGTTTCCTACAACTGAAATGCCTGCAAGACGAGCTCTAAAGCAATCAAATATGAACGCCAGTGATAACTTAATACAGTATATTATTAGACGATACTAAAACTCCTTATGATATACTATATTGTACATCGACATGCTACGTCATGCTAGATTGTATTAATATATACGAATGACAAGAATGAACGTCAGTCGGATAGTCACACAAACATTACATATTAAGCAACACATACGCCCGTATGATACTTGTCAGAAGGCCAGTTCTGTTCTGCATATCGTGAGAGAGACGTTGTATTTGAAGATTTCATCAATTATCACATTACATAAAGATACTGAACATAAATATCTGCATATGTGTGCATATAAACAAAAGTATGTATACATACATACATACATACAAATATATATGATATATATATATATATATATATATATA
>NC_068989.1:53527811-53529137 GCF_001194135.2 Octopus bimaculoides
TATATATATATATATATATATATATGGTGATTAAAATCAAAATAAGCAACAAGGATATCCAGAGGTAATGCAGTACGATCGTTTCAAGCAACTCCATTTAATTGAACAATGCAATCATTACATCAATTTAAATGCAGAGCAATCCTCAGCTGCATAAAGACATATAATTTAATTAAATTAAAACAGATGGGCACATTTGTATTACCGTACTAAATTCTGGTGCCTCAACTTAAGTGCCATATTCATCTGAGTCTATATATATATATATGTATATATATACATTCATACACTTCTTTGGTTAAAGATTTATGATTATAACTCTATGGTGTACATTGAGCATTTTTCTCCAATTCCTTAAAAAGAAAAAAAAAGCCAATGCATGTGTTTGTGCGTAGTTGTGTACGTACATGTGCAGATATGTATATGCGTATATATATATGTACCCAGATTTTTTCAGTTTTCTGTTTTGATATGTAATTGCTCTGTAAATAAAATTCACCATAAATTTCAATTGCTATGTATATCTCATTTAAAATAAAACATCTATATGCTTACATTGGATTAATGGGAACGTGCAGATGTGCTTCAGGAGGTCACAGCTTGGATTACAACTCCTTTTATACGTATATATTCATACGTATACGTATACTTGCATGAATTTGTTTCTATTATGTACACATTCATACAAGCACACACAAACATCTATCTATCTATCTATCTATCTATCTATCTATCTATCTATCTTTCTGTCTGTCTGTCTGTCTGTCTGTCTTTCTGTCTGTCTTTCTGTCTGTCTTTCTGTTTGTCTATCTATCTATGTGTCTGTCTATCTACCTATCTGTATAAATATGTAAGTAGATATATGTATATATGTATGAATATGTGCGTGTCTGTGTTTGGGCGCTTCATATCAATTCTATAACGACTTTCAAATTCCGTTAAAGTATAACTATTTCCTGACAGTATATTCCATCCCACAAAATAACTGGCCCATTAATATGCCCAGTGAAAGGACCAAATAGTCAAAGAGCCCATTTTACTCTTGCTAAATAAAGCCAAGTCAGCAAGTCAGTACGAACGAACAGAGACATTAAACGTATGAATAAAAATACGTTTAACGAAGTCGTGGGACATTCTTTCTCAGCTGATTATCGGATATTAATGTGATTTCTGCACACACACACACACACACACACACACATTTTCTCTCTCACTTTCTCTCTCTCTCTCTTTCTCTCTCTCTCTCTTTCTCTCTCTTTCTCTCTCTTTCTCTCTCTCTCTCTCTCTCTCTCTCTCTCTATATATATATATATATATATATATATA
>NC_068989.1:53529500-53534030 GCF_001194135.2 Octopus bimaculoides
ATATATATGCATGTATGTATATATAGATATATATAACGTGAGAGAGTTAGGGGTTGGGGGTTCAACCCACTAAGGGATAGTATCTATCCAGTATACTGCTGGGAGGGTACCCAATTATTGCTACACTAGTGCTATACTAGGTGCAATCAATGGGAGCGAGTAAAAGTGGATGTTTTACCCAAAATTTGTGTAACAATTGTTACACATATATATATAAGGAAAAAAGTCAAGGTACAAAATGCTAAAATAATTTTATCATAAAAAACATTTTAGTACCAGTTTCAGTCATTGAGGTCTTTTCAACTCTAAGTATGAAAAACAATTAAATTTTGGATACAAACAATGGAACTACTGATGGAAGTGCGTGTACAGTAAGAGGAACTATGTTAAAAAATGAACTTCATTTGGTCACACACCATGAAAGTGTCTTGCTCAGCCTATCAGCATTTCAGTCGACTCTCATAGTAATAAAAATTATTATTATTACTTCATTTGTTTTATGTTAACATCGAAAAAACACTCATTTTTGTTAAAAAAAATTTGGCTCTCGGTTTGCACCACCTCAGAAAATTTTGCTCCCAGGTCGC
The DNA here is from genome assembly GCF_001194135.2 of Octopus bimaculoides. NCBI lineage: Eukaryota > Metazoa > Mollusca > Cephalopoda > Octopoda > Octopodidae > Octopus > Octopus bimaculoides. The sequence goes on from NC_068989.1 coordinate 53,530,088, forward strand.
TGCATGTATGAGTGTGAAATTATTTTGAGAATCATTTATCTATGCATGATTAATGTATATACCCACCGTTCACAAGTCTCCATCATTACTTTATACATTCATATGCTCATACATAAGACAGTAGGATGTATTTTCTGCGGAATTGGTAAAAGCACATCCTTAACATAGCTAGGGCCACATCCCAATGACACTCCTTTCTCCTGAAGCCCAGAAGATACTAAACCCTCCAACAATTATCGTTATTCTACAATGCCAGTTTCTAAAATATACTTTCACACCACAGACTGATTTCATGCAAGATAATTTTTCCACACACCGTGGGATCACACGCATGACTAAATGCAATCAAGGGCACAATATAATTTAATTATTACATTTATTATACGTCATTAACTTCTGTAAAAAACACGGCTGGCTGTCATATTCTTTTACTTGTTTCAGTCATGCCACTGCTGCCATGCTGCAGCAGAACCTTTTAGTCGAACAAATTGACCACGAAACTTTTTTTCGTAAGCCTGGTGCTTATTCTATTGGTTTCCTTTCCTAAGTCACAGGGACATAAATACACCAACACCGGTTGTCAAGCGGTGGTTGGGGACAAACACACACACTCGTGAATATATATATATATATATATATATATATATATATATATATATATACATATATTTGGGACTGGGCTTCTTTCAGTTTCCATCTAAAAAATCCACACACAAACCACTTGCCCAAGGTGCCACGCAGTGGGACTGAACCCAGGCACGTGTAGTTGGGAAGCAAACTTCTTACCATACAAACACGCCAATGTCAACAAATTAGAAATATAGTTTAAAAGTTTATTCTTTCTGTACGACTTAGTATCACATGATACGCAGCACGGTGGTTGGAGACCCCTGCAATACAAATCTCATCGGAGGTCCACAATGGAATATTACTCTGATTGCATTTGCAACGGAGCTGTTGCTGCACAGAATCCTACTAGAACGTACCTAGTAAAAAAAATCTACACGCCTGAGAGAACACGTTGATCACCATAAGCGGAGGGCTTACTCGACTTGCAGCCCAAAACTGAAGAGAGTTAAATAGCCTGGACTATAACATGTCTATTATGACTGTATGCCACGCCGGTGTGTGTTCAGACGTTAAGGATGGATGAGAATTAATTCTCTAATGCAATCATTCCCTTGTTCCACTCCCAAGTTGAATTCCATCTGTTGGCTAATTGGTCGGAAGTTTATCTTTACGCAAAATTAACCAATGAAATATCATTTACCTTCCCCTTTATCCCTGACGTCACCTGACAAACGCCAACCAAGTTGTCGTGAATTTGCTAAGTTTTACCTGCTAGAAGTAGCAAGCAAAATACTTTTGAATTATATACCACTACTATATTTTCAAGAACCAAATAAACGGCTTATTCTCTTTCCAAAACGATATACTATGTCTACGTAGAGAAAATATAGACTGAGATGCAGCGGTTCCAACCGACAGAGTTTAGCTTTTATTTTAATAGAAATATCAAGAAAATATCAAAACAGAAAACTTGTTTTATAAAAGCAGAAAACTTGTTTTATTTAAACACTTACCGCGTCTATAGGCCTACTCTTTACATCGAAGTCAGGGCTATATGTTGAGTAACCATTATTTCGGGTTCATAAGGTGGTGAGTAGCAGAATGGTTAGCACGCTGGCTGCATTTCGTCCACGTCTTTGCAATCTGGGTTCAAATACCTCTGAGAAGTCGATGGTTCCCTTGATCAGTTTGTTGTTGATAAAATAAGTGCAAGTCAAACTTAAGGGTCAATATAATCGCCTTGTCACTCCAACAAATTTCAAGCCTTCTTTCTAGGAATATTTCATGTATGATTTTAATTCACCCGCCCTTACTTTCATATCCCCTCACAGTTACACGATTGTTTAGAATGAAATAATCTGTGTGAATATATCGAGAGTGAAGTATCGTTTCTGGTTGGAACCTCCAGGTTTCCTGTCCTGAAATTGCCTGGCTAAGAGTTCATACGGTTAAAGGAACAAAATACCGGACACCTTGTAACTATGTTATGGTACCAACCAGCATGTTACAGAGGGTGTTTAAGAATTCAAAGGTGCATAAAACGCAGACCCACACAATTGTGTCCACTACTTTGCTACCTGAAACCCTCCAGAAAAATGGCAATATTTTCAATGAAATTTTCTACTAATATATCTGACTTATTGTGCATTACGATAACGATTATATATGAAAAAGAAAAATTCGGCGGACTACATACATATATACTGTCACACATAACATATATTTCCACAAAATGGAACTTGAAATTTGAAAAAAGAAATCGGATGTGTGTCAGGATATATGTGTGCGCGACCTCTGTTTTTGTCACATTAAATTCCGATACAGTTATAACGTACGCTATCTAACAATTATTTGTTCAATATATAACCATTTTTCTGAAAGTTATGAGGAAACAATTGTGTGGAGGGCACACCTGTGAGGGTCTGCTCAAAATATCCCCACAAACACCAAAAACAAGGTGAAGATGACTCTGACTTCACTCTAGTCTTCAGGTGTTCTAGTGCGTCCCCCGGCGCACACATTCCCTAGCCTCTAATTACCGTGAAAGGTTGAAAGAGACTGAATATAATTTGAAACGAAGGTCTTGAAGAATACCTTTCCGATATTGTGACGTCATAATGACAATATGAAGAAATATAGAAATCTCTGGACTTGAAGGGAAATTCTTGAATGAATTTCATGCATAGACGCTACGCGCGCACGCAAAAAATAGCACACACACATTTGCACAAAGAATTATTTACATATATAGTGTATGCATTTACATACACTATATGTGTGTGTGTGTGTGTGTGTGTGTGTATACAAACTAAACACACACTCCGTCGGTTACGACGACGAGGGTTCCAGCTGATACGAACAACGGAACAGCCTGCTCGTGAAATTAACGTGCAAGTGGCTGAGAACTCCACAGACACATGTACTCTTCTCGTAGCTGTCAGGGAGATTCAGCGTGACACAGAGTGTGATAAGGCTGGCTCTTTGAAATACAGGTACAACTCATTTTTGCCAGCTGAGTGGACTGGAGCAATGTGAAATAAAGTGTCTTGCTCAAGGACACAACGCGTCGCTGAGAATTGAACTCACGACTTTATGATCGTGAGCCGAATACCCTAACTACTAAGCTAAACGCCTTCACCTATGATATATATATCCCTGACGAGAATCGTAAGCATTTGAAACGCTGACATTTGCGTGTCTCTGAGTGTGTGTCTTCTTCGATGGTAGATGGCCTACAGGCCCTTTGTGTCCTCTCCTGCCATCAGATGGGCCACCATGGCTAATGACTAGTTGAAATGCTTGGGCACTTGCATAGAGAGAATTCAAGTCTACCACTATGTTTTGCCGGCCGCTGTGGTTTTTCGGTAATTTGAAGGTGATTTTAACATGGAACACAGGAGCCGGATCATCTAACTGATGCCAATTCGACGGTGCGTATACATATACTGTATGTGTGTGTATATGTGTGTGAATACGTGAGGGTGTATAGACATGTATATATATATATATAAACATATATCAGTGAGAGAATGAGATAATATAGATACATCTCATATCTATACAGATACATTAATATACATACATATGAGTATTTATATATTGCGTATGTGCTATTGTTTATGTGGATGAACACATACAACTATACCTGCTACATACACACGCACACAGGCACGCACACACAAATGCATATGCGCACGCACGCAGTAATGCTAACAATCTGGGCATGCTCCATCGCTTTTTAATCATATGTGGATTTGAAGACTGAAAAAAACAACGCTTCATTACATAAGATACCAATACATATTATTACATAATGTAATATTATATATACTATATATACATATATATACATATATATATATATATATATATA
>NC_068989.1:53535867-53537994 GCF_001194135.2 Octopus bimaculoides
TGTGTGTGTGTGTGTGTGTGTGTGTGTGTGTTTGTGTGCGTGTGGCTATGTGGTAAGTAGCTTGCTTATCGATCACATGGTTCTGGGTTCAGTCCCACTGTGTGGCACCTTGGGCAAGTGTCTCCTACTATAGCCTCGGACTGACCAAAACTGTGGTAGACGAAAACCGAAAGAAGCTCGTCGTATATATATATGTGTTTGTGTGTGTCTATATTTGTCCCCCACCCTTGCTTGACAACCAATGTTGGTGTGCTTACATCCCTGCAACTTAGCGGTTCGCAAAAGAGATCTAGAGAATAAGTACTAGGCTTACAAAGGGTAAGTCCTGGGGTCCATTTGTTCGACTAAAGTTGGTACTCCATAGCCGCAGTCAAATGTCTGAAACCGGTAAATAAAGTAGAAAATTACTATTTTAAAATCTCACAACGAGAGATATTTAGCAACAGTACTCTGGAGTAAAGATTTTTGCGAATGTAACGTGGAAGTCCTGGTTTAGGACGAATGCTGATGTAATTTAGCCCCAGGAGACATCGTCTCCAGCTGGCTATACGACACGATCTGTGTCCTTATATTTCCTTTGTTCGAAAATATAAGGACACTGATCGTGTCGTATAGCCAGCTGGTGACGATGTCTCCTGGGGCTAAATTACAGCAACATTCGTTCTAAGCCAGGACTACCATGTTATGTTGGCAAAAATCTTTCCTCCAAGTAATAGAATATATATATATATATATATAACTCTAACGAAGTGATGCCTTATAACAACGCCGGCTGGTAGACTGATGCCTGATGATTGCATCAAGTGGCTTCTAGCAGTGGGATTCTCTAACGGAGAACGTTTCCGGTTACTTTTGGGTACCCGCTCGTATCTATCTATCTATCTATCTATCTATCTATCTATCTATCTACACACACACAAACACACACACATACGCATATTTACAAACACCCTTCTACACAAGTATACATGCATTCCTACATACACATATACAGAATCCATATAGGTATACATACATACATACATACATACATGCACACGCACATATGGTCAGCATAGGAAAAATATATAAATATAAAAAAAAACAATATTTTTTTCCTATCCAATATGAAACGGAAGTAAATAACATCCGTATAGAATTCCTCAACAAGTTAACTTTCTCATTTTAAAACTATTCGTTTGAGACTATTCAAAAACTATTCGCTTTACAGAAACACTTTCCCCACACACACCACCACCACCACCACCACCACCACTACCACTCGCCCCTACCATCACAAAATCCCTCTTAACATCTTCTAATCTTTTCTAATATAACAAATAAACAATAAAATGCCCTACGAAAGACAAAAATTATATAGAAATACATATACGAAATATAAACAACAAAAATGAAAAAAAAAAGAAACCAAAAACCAAAATAAAAATAACACAAAGATCTTATGTTTCTTGTTGACACCGTTTTGTGTCTTCTTCACTTCCTACACGTGTTTTTGTTGTTGTTCTTTCTGTTGCTGTTATTTTTTCCGTTTTGATTTTGTTTACAAGCGTTTCTTTAGGAGTTGGTTTTGCATTTCGTTTTCATCATTATTTCTTTTTCTTATTGTGTTGTATTCTGAATTTAGTCTTTAGGAATCATGCGGTTAACGTCTTCCTCTCCTTGTCCCCCCCCCCTTTATCTTGCCTTTCACTCCTACCCCTCTAGTTCGTTCTCTCTGTCTCTCTCACTCTCTCATTCTCTTTCCCTCTTCTCTTTCTCACGCTGTCGATTTTTGGATATCTCTTAATTTGAACATCCATCCATCTATCTATCTATCTATCTATCTATCTATCTATCTATCTATCTATCTATCAATCAATGGAGCCACCTGTCTCTCTGCCTATTTATCAATCAATATATAATTTCACTTCCATCACATCTTTCTCTCTCGCTCTTCCTCTCTCTATTTCTTTCGCTATCAGGATTTGTGCTAATCCAATTTTGTATATGTTTTCCTTTCTATCTATCTATCTATCTATCTATCTATCTATCTTCTGTTTGCCTTTCTCTTTGACGGTCTTTATCTCTCTTTCACCCTCCCCTTCTCTCTGCCAGTCTGTCTCTTACCCTGTATATATATAAATATAT
>NC_068989.1:53539268-53540887 GCF_001194135.2 Octopus bimaculoides
ATATATATATATATATATACCTATATACATGCATGTGTATATATACATATGTGTGTGTGTGTGTGTGTGTGTATACATATACACTTATATACTTATATATATATACATATAATATAGATATATAGATATAAATATGTATGTATATACGTGTGTGTGTATACATATTCATATATAGCCATACGTGTAGATATATACTTTAGCGCAATAGCATGTGAGTGAATGTGTGGATGTGTGTACGCGTGTGTACGTGTGTGTGTGCGTGTGTGTATGTGTGTGTGTGTGTGTGTAGACATTCATGTAAATACTAACATCAGATACCCTTGCCGCCAGGGTATCGAGTTCCCCATCCTGTCAGCAGCCATCTTTTGTCAGTTGATGGCAGCCAGGAATCAGATAACCTTCAGCCACCCACTCTGACTCTCCCTCTCCGTGGTTTCAGGTTCTATCGAAGACTATCCGTTGTCGACCAATTACTGAGACGCTGTTAAACATGTTGACACTTCCTAGACAACATCGTGAGGAAAGCAAACCGAAACAGCGTCCGCCAAACAATAACAACATATTGCTTGCGCGCCATCATCATCAAGAAAAACATCATCATCATCATCATCATTATTAATATCATCATCATCATCATCATCATTATCAACAACAACATCAACAACAACATCAACAACAACTACAGCTGCACTATACTTATCGTCATCGTGGCCGTAGTTGTCTTCGTCATTGATGTCTGTCATTGTCATCATAATCATCATCTTTAAACTCCTCCCCTCCTCTTCCTCCCCTCCTCTTCCTCCCCTCCTCTTCCTCCCCTCCTCTTCCTTCCCTCCTCCCCTTTCTCAGCTGACGCCCCCTCAGATATATACGACGGGCTTCTTTCAGTTTCCGTCTACCAAATCCACTCACAAAGTTTTGGTCGGCCCGAGGCTATAGCAGAAGACACCTGTCCAAGGCGCCACGCAGTGGGACTGAACCCGGAACCATGTGGCTCGTAAGCAAGCTACTTACCACACAGCCACTCCTACGTTTGTATATATTTTACCTTCAACTTATTTCAGTCTTTAGACTGCCGCTGTGCTGGGAGTTCACCCTGGAGTATTTAGCGGAACAAATCGACCACATTACTTATTTTCATAGTGTTACTTATTCCATTCTCTGTTTGCCGAACTACTAAGTTGAGGAGAAGTCAGACTATGGTGGGAGACATACAGAAAAACACATACATACACACACGCATACACTCACATACAACGGGCTTCTTTCAGTGTCCGTTTACCAAATCCACACGCAAGGCTTTATCTTGATCCGGGGCTATAGTTGAAGACGCTTGGTGCGCAGTGGAACTGAATCCAAGACAGAACCTAAAGTTGGGAAGCAAGCTTTTTACCACACATCCACGCCCACACCTATGCGTTATAAATGTTATGGATCCCGATATTTTAATCATATGCTGTTTTTAGAGCGTGTGTTGATTCAATTCTAACCTGTCCACTTTTCGCCTAATGCTACTGTACGGTACTTTGAGCACACATCTTTTCTACTATAGACTCAAAGTGTCGCAAAAGTTTATGAAAAAGAATATGTGTAAAAATACGAAGGAAAGTACCCCTTTG
>NC_068989.1:53541575-53545803 GCF_001194135.2 Octopus bimaculoides
CTGCACATTCAGGATGTGATCGTGGGGATGGGGTGAGAGAGTTGCACCAATGTCTCCGGCTGATTAAATCCGGATATACATGATTGCCATGTTTCCGCTGTAAGTGCAACTCAGCGCCTGTCAAACGAAACAAGACATTGCTCGTGTTATATTCTGATTTACCGAAGGTGGCGAGCTGGTAGAAACGTTAGCACGCCGGGAGAAATGCTTAGCTGTATTTCTTCAGTCTTTACTTTCTGTGTTCAAATTTCGCCGAGGTCGACTTTGCCTTTCATCCTTTCGAGGTCGATAAATTAAGTACCAGCTGCATACTGGGGTCGATCTAATCGACTGTCTCCCGTCCCCAAAAATTTCGGGCCTTGTGGCTAGAGAAGAAAAGTATATTGTAATTTACCTGAAAATTCATTGACTTAACCGAGTTATTTCTATGGCAAAAGCTGGTAGATTATCAAAATCGTTAGGGCGCCAGACCAAAATGCTATACCGTTGTTGTTTTGTAGCTCTTTACATCTGTCCTCAAATCCCGTCTCACCGTAATCAAAATAAATTACATGATAACTACTGGAGGGGTCTATGATACTGACCAATCATTACCTCACAAAATTACTGGCCTTATAAACCTAAATCATAAACCCTTATTTTATAACACTAAATTGATCAAGACTTTCCTCGTGTGGCAGTCTTCTATAAAAAATCTGTACCAATAACCACTTTTCATTTTTCAGGCTTTAACCGTTACACCCTTCACTTCTCTAAGCGGACAGTTCCCTGTCTGACATGCTTACTTTGCTTATGACAGCACATCAAAGGTGATGACTACATCGATCTAAGACACTCACCCTCCTCCACCTCCGGTAGATTGTTTCTCGTGGGAGCTGACGTAGCTGAGAAAATCAATACGAAATAGAAAGACCCTGTGTCACTGAGGGCACTCAAAATGACTCCCAATAACAGCGACAGGGTCTTGATGACAACGTCTCCTCCTCTCTTCATGCAGTCTCCTACGTTCCGTTTCGAAGCGCTCTACTCCCATCGAACCTGTCTGGCATACAAATATCATAACTATCCTTTCATTGCGCAGTCAACTATTTAGGTCTGCTTTGCCCCAATATTCATACACTAAATGAGCATTAAATATCATTAAAATTTAAACGCGTTATGCGAATATAATTAATATATATAAAAACTGCTTAACATACAATGTCAACCAAAGTTGTTTTTTTTTTGAATTTTTATAGTATATAAATCAGTGTCAGATGATAATTAAAACAGTACAAATATCACATTGAAATGACTCATTTAATTTTTTATTTTTATAATTGTTCACCAAGAATTAAAAAAAAAATATCACTTGAAAACTTCTTTTGATTTTTCTTTCTCACACTTAAAAGAAAAACGAACTTATATTTACACGATAAACGATAAACGTCACCTTTTCAAAGCCTAGCCAGGCTCATGGGCCCGGTTTCCCGGTTTCTATAGCGTATCTATCTATCTGACTATCTATCCATCCGTCCACACACACACACACACACACACACACACACACACACAGAAACTAAGCATTTATGTATTGCTATAATGTGTAAGGACGCATAGCCTAAGGGTTAGGATGTTGTGCTCACGATCGTGAGATCCTGGTTTCAATCATCGGACCGAGTGGCGCAGTGCGTTATGCTGTGCTCTGCATCAAAACGCTTCATCTCACGTTGCCCTGTGATCACTTCGACATCTGATGTGCCGCACACCGTGCACCTGTTGAGGCAACGTCGATTTGATGGAAGGAGTGAGCTAATGTACAGCATAAACATTTGATCACATTAAACAAATCATTTGTGCAGCTTATTCAGAAAGAAATTGCACGCGAACCGTCGTCTTCGGACTACAAGAGACTAGCATAATCGTTGCTACAATATATAAATGTGTGTGTCGATTGCGCTTACCTGCATAGCCCCATTAAATGTTTTGAATAAGTAATACTTTCATATATTACGTAATGAAATAAGAATAAAACTATTATGCTTTATTTTTAATTTACACTGCGTTTCTATTTTCAGGAAATTTGCTTCTGCTCTACCCAGGTCAATCTATTTCTGAAAAATGGAGAGCCACCATCAGCAACCACAAGAAGATCCAGACCTTCATCAACAAATGTCTCCGGCAGATCCTCCATCTGAAGTGGTTCGACACAGTGCCAAACACCGACCTGTAGGAAAGGGCCAACCAGGAGCCCGTACATGTTCAGATTAGACGAAGGAAATGGAGATGGATCGGACACACACTGCGGAAAGAATCCTCAAATGTGATACGACAAGCACTTGACTGGAACCCACAGGGAAAAAGGAAGCGAGGACGCTCGAAGCAGACATGAAAGCAGACATTTTGGACGAGCTCAGGACCACCGGCCTGACATGGGAAGCAGCCAAGAAACACGCCAATGACCGCAAAAAGTGGAAAATAACTGTTGAGGCCTTATGCCCCACAAGGAGCAAAAAGGATTAAGAGATAAGAGAGCCTCTTATGAAATTCTTTGATTCCCTTTGATAGTTTTCAACCACTCAATCTTAGCCAGATTCAAATATACCGGTAATGACTAACACAGCTTGAATTACGTAGGCCACCTTAGTTTTTGTTGGCCATGCATGTGCTAATGTATCTGTAGAACAAGTATAGATTTCGTTTTTTTTTGGGGGGGGGGGCGGTGTAACACGTAAGCCTCTTCACACCGCGCGTCCGTTGTTTATGCAAGAGAAAGGCGGCAGACATGAGCTTATGCAACTGAACACGAGTTTGAGAGCAAACGTTGCTGCAGGAATGCAAAGGACCAGCCTGAACAGATAATGCACGGTTTCTTGCTTGATTCTCTGACCTTTCGGAGAAACCACCAATCTAGATTGGTACGCTTTCATCAACTCCAGAAGTAAGAAAGGCAAGGTTCACCTCAGTGGGGTTTGAACTCAGAGTGCAGACATTCGGGATAAATACTGCAAAGCATTCTAACGATTTAATGAGTCTGCCACTGGCATATTCAATGAAAAACTTAGGATCATCCGCATCACAAATGAATTGAGTTAATCACAGTCTGATAGAGTCGATGATAAAAATGACAAAATGGCGTCTATTTACCGCTGGTGTTAAAACTAACTCGTTACAAATTTTATCTTCAATAAAGATTTATTTGCTGAAGAGATTTGTTGTAGTTAAAATTGGGATAAAAACACAGAAGAGTTTGAACTTCTATAGTCATTAAGTGGTATGAACAACCTAACTATATTTGACCCGTTTGCATCGAGTTGTTTGACTACTGCTCAACAAGAAAATAGAGGCTTCTATAAATCACTTTATTCATAAAATTTAATAGATATTGAATTTTGTGTTATTTTAGCCAACATTTTACACCAAAACCATTTATCAAAACATGCAATTAATTAATTGATCAATTTTACAAAGGTTCTATATTGTGAAAATTTACAAACATAATCGAATTAGGTTATGAAACTGAATCAATCAATCAATCACTCAATCAATTAATCTATCTATCTATCTATCTATCTATCTATCTATCTATCTATCTATCTATCTATCTATCTATCTATCTATCTATCTATCTATCTATCCATCCGTCCATCCATCCATCCATCCATCGCTCTGTCTGTCTATCTAACTGTCTGTGAGTCTATAAGTATATCTCTCTCTCTCTCTCAGACACACACACACACACACACACACACACACATACACACACACACACACACGCGCGCGCGCGCACACACACACAGTACTTCTAAATATAGAACTCACAATTTAATTAAGCCCGTTGCATGCGAATCTTCAAAGAACCTCTCAACTTTTCCTTTGTCCATGTTTGGTAAGAGACTTAATCGTATCTTAAACACTAACATAATAGAAAAAGCCAGTTTCCTTATTAAGTCAAACACATAAACAGTTCAATTCCCTTTTCAATTATTTCCCCAATAGTCTGAGCAGTCTATTACGAAGTCTCACCATATTTTCGTCGCGCATCTGCTTCCTCGTTAAATATATTTCCACTGCTTCTGTGGGATATCACATATACTCTTTACTCTTTCGCTTGTTTCAGTTATTTGACTCTGGCCATGCTCGAGCACCGCCTTTAGTCGAGCAAATCGACCCCAGGACTTATTCTTTGTAAGCCTAGTACTTTATCTATCGGGCTCTTTTTGCCGAACTGCTAAGTTACGGGGACGTA
>NC_068989.1:53545813-53546446 GCF_001194135.2 Octopus bimaculoides
CGAGCTTCTTTCAGTTTCCGTCTACCAAATCCACTCACAAGGCTTTGGTCGGCCCAAGGCTATAGTAGAAGACACTTGCCCAAGGTGTGTTTTTTTTATGAATCTCGTCAGTTTTTCTATTTTCCAGTTTTTCGTTGTCACTTTTCCCTCTTTTCGTATGGTTCTTTGTGTAAACATATATTCAGCTTGAAGCATGTGTATGTTTAATATTAGTGTGCTTATATGATTGTGTTTGTGTGTGTTTGTGTGTGTGTGTGTGCTTGTATGTGCATGCGTTATGTGTGTGCATTGTGTGTGAGTACGTGCGTGTGCTTAAAGAACGGTGCCAAGTAACGGTGTTTCGGGGTTTTCCCAAGAGATCCAGTTACTGAAACTTACCGTTAGCGTTATCTAATAAGATAAAGATGATGTAAGATCTGTGTTGCAGGTGTTGTTGTCGATGATGTTAGATAAATAACTTATGGCGTCATTTTCGCTGCAATCATCATCACCACCATCATTATCATCACCATCATCATCACCATCATCATCATCACCATCATCATCATCACCATCATCATCATCACCATCATCATCTCCTCCTCCTCCTCCTCCTCCTCCACTTCTCCTCCACTTCTCCTCCACTACTCCTCC
>NC_068989.1:53547060-53549398 GCF_001194135.2 Octopus bimaculoides
AGCAGCAGCGGTAGCAGCAGCGGTAGCAGCAGCAGTTGTAGTAGTAGTGGTAGCAGCAGCAACAGCAGAAGCAGCAGCAGCAGTAGTAGTAGTAGCAGCAGCAGCAGCAGCAGCAGCAGCAGCAGCAGCAGTAGTAGTAGTAGTAGTAGTAGTAGTAGTAGAGGTGATAATAGTGGTGGTCGTGCAAGAGAAGTTGATGACGATGATGTTGATAATGATAATGAAAGTATCTTCTGATTTAAGTTCAAGGCCACAAGGTTAGCGCGCGCTCATGCGAAGGTGGAAAATCCATATAAATATCAATTGGCTGGCATTTAGTTTATCGACCCTTGAATGCGCAAAAATGCAATGTGAAACCTGATGAGAATTGAACCCGGAAGTTTGATCGATACACTATTATCCCTTTATTGCTTTAATGCCAATATTTTCTTTATGATATTAAATCGAGCAGTAAATCATTGGCATTTATTGCGATGAAGCCTAAGACACATTACAGTGAAATAACCAGCTCTGGATATAATAAAAAAATACTACGATTGCTGATTAAACATGTAGGTTATTATCAAAGTTATCTCTAATAAACACTGAATATGTTTAGAGAATATAATAGTCAGTGGCATTATCTTTGTTGAAAATAAAAGTCAGGTTAGTGTTAATATTGTATGGGTGTGGTAAATTTTACCACTGACAACAGTATTCTGCAATATGTGGAGCGTTAATCTTTCTGCTGCCAGACGTATACTGAGAGGGAGCTGATGTTTCTTGTCGCTATGATAGAAATTTGCAAATTATATCCTGAAGGATCTGGAGCGTAAGGCTTGTGTACTTTTAAAAACGTCTTCATATAGGTGTCCCATTCTCTGAATAAGCCACTCAGCGAACCTTTGAGTCAAAGTCAATAAAATCCTAATGAATATCGACATCTCTGTACTTATTGATTTCTTAAAAGAAGCTAATTTCGAAATGTCGTCACCAAAACAAATTTATTCGACGGAAAGCTTTCTCAGGTCAAGTTAATTAGTTAAGTGATATCCAAGGATATTCCAGTGGAATATGATGTATTGTAAGTAAAATGACTCCTCTTTCGCCGTAGTTAAAGAAAGAACTCGAATATATGTATTGAATCTTGTACTTTCACTATATATACTACTCCCCCCCTTACCTTTCCTTTTTGTCTTTATATTATTGGGACTGTTTTTCTCTTCCTTCCTCGTCCCATAATCTCTAATACATAAATATCTTCATCGTCTCGTCTGTCTCTCTTCACTCGGTCACCTACTCACATAAAACATAAAGCATACAGATTGCTACTCACTTTCAAGCGCTTCCTTCAGAAATATCCACTTCCTCAATCATGTTCTCGTAACCAATTGTATACAGTATTATCAGGGTTCAGCGAATATTCTATCTCTTACTACACTTCTCTTTCTCTCCCCCGTCTTCACACACCGCTTTTTCTCTCATTCTTTCTTTTATCTCATCTTTATCTCATATACTCTTATAGTTTCATTGCTTAGACTTCATATTTTTTATTCTTTCCTTTCCCTTCTTTTGTGACTCTCTTCGCTTTTCCTTTAATATTTTCGATGTATATCTCAAACCTTCACAGTTTTCTTACCATATCACATTATTACTAATACTCTTGTATCTAAATATCTTGTCCAACGCTAAATATTTGAAATGCTAAAGTTATATATACATATGTGTATACGTGTGTGTGTATATATACATATATGTGTGTATGTGCGTATATATATATTTACACAAACTCATAAATTCGGGCATATATTTAATTATATATACATGTCTATGAATGTATGTATGTATGTATGTATGTATGTGTGTGTGTGAGCGTGTAAGTGTGTGTGTATGTGTGTGTGTGAGCGCGCGTGTGTGTATTATATATATATATGTATATACATATACATATATGAGCATATATATATATATATATATATACACACACACATATGTATTATAATTATGCATATTGGCGCAGCCGTGGCTGTGTGGTATGAAGCTTGCTTACCAACGACATGGTTTTGAGTTCAGTCCCACTGTGTGGCACCTTGGGCAAGTGTTGACCAAAGCTTTGTGAGTTAATTTGTTAGAGGGAAACTGAAAGAATCCCGTCGTATATATATATATATGTATGTTTTTATGGATGTGTCTTTGAGCGTGTGTATGTCCCGCACTACCACCATCACTTGACAACCGATGCTGGTGTGTTTACGTCCCCGTAACTTAGCGATTCGCCAGAAAATACCGATAGAATAAGTACCAGGCTTACAAAGAATAAGTTCAGAGGTCGATTTCTTCGATTAAAAAGTAGTGCTCC
>NC_068989.1:53549728-53552161 GCF_001194135.2 Octopus bimaculoides
GCTAGAAACCTATTAGAATATTTCAGTGGCACACACATGATTTAGTTGTTTCGGCATATTTTGTTATTATTATTATTTTTATTTTACACGTCTATTTATTTAAATTTACATTAATTTATTTGATACTTTCATACTTAAAAATAACTTTATAATTTATTGCGATTACACTGGTCAACAAAATTAACTTTAATTTTCATCAGAGATAAAATTAGTCTCTCGCCAATGCATTTTCTGCACTTACTCTAAATTCGTGAGTTTTTTTTCCGCCCAATTTGTTTAATCTTTGAAATGTTTTTTTTTTTAAATAATTATATTTCTCTGTTTCATCATTTTAAAAACATTCTATAGAAGTTTGTTTATTGCTTTAACCTAAATATAACATATACTTGATTAATTAATACAAAATTGTAAATCTCATATTTATCTCTTAGTTCCAATTAGAAACGTTGAAGGATGCAGTTGAAGGATGCAGTTGAAGGATGCAGTTGAAGGATGCAGCATATACATGTTTTAAGTGTCCTGAATCTGATATTCTTCTTATAAACTTGGTAGCAGCCAACAATGGTTAACCAACATGCCTTCGTTCCGAATTTTTTCGAATCATTTTCTGGCGAATAGGGCGAGTGCGGAAGCGATACCATGTTGTTTATTTTGAGAAACTCACGAGTGAGAAGAGCTCGATGACAGGGTGCATTGTCATCTTATTTCTTTAATGCCCACAAGGGGCTAAACATAAAGGGGACAATCAAGGACAGACAAAGGTATTAAGTCGATTACATCGACCCCTGTGCGTAACTGGTACTTAGTTTATCGAACCCGAAAGGATGAAAGACAAAGTCGACCTCGGCGGAATTTGAACTCAGAACTTAACGGCAGACGAAATACCGCTCAGCATTTCGCCCGGCGTGCTAACGTTTCTTATTTCTTTATTGCCCACAAGGGACTAAACACAGAGGGGACAAACAAGGACAGACAAAGGTATTAAGTCGATTACATCGACCCCAGTTCGTAACTGGTACTTAATTTATCGACCCCGAAAGGATGAAAGGCAAAGTCGACCTCGGTGGAATTTGAACTCAGAACTTAACGGCAGACGAAATACCGCTAAGAATTTCGCTTGGTCTGCTAACGTTTCTGCCAGCTCACCGCCTTTTTTTTCAGTTCACGCGGATAGCCGCGCTCTTCATCGGCAGACGAGCCGAGTGATCCCCGTCCATTGTCATCTTGAAGAATCCAATTCTTCATGCTCCATAGATCCAGTCACTTTCACTGAATGTCCTCCCTCAAATGATTCAAACCATCACAGTAGAACTCTCGACTGACAGTCTGGCCCTGGGGTATGAATTCTCGATGCACAGTACCACGGACGTCGAATAACACGATGAGCATGCTCTTGATTGTGCTACGGCTCTGCTGTGCGCCGTGCCACTCGAAACATTGCACACGATCCATTTTCTCGTCACCGTAAGCTTGCCGAAGCTTGCTCAATGTCTCTGTAGCAGACTTCCCAAGTTTAACGCAAAACTTCACGTTGGCTTCTTGTTCATTTTCTTGTCCATGATAAATTTCGCAGACTACAGCATACACTTGATCACGAAAACACAAATTTCACAACTTGTGAAGTAAACATAGCGATTTCATTCGGTCCACTGCCTCATGAAGGTCACTGCTAGCTGTCACTGTGTATGCAACCGTGTGCTGCCATCTGTTGGTGCTCTACAGAACTAGTCCGAGAACTTCTTGAAACCACCTCCTAAGCAAACAGTAAAAGAAAGCAAATAGAAACAAAAACAAACATATATATCAGCTTATAGTTTCAAGAAAGAGTTTGTGTCCAAATGTAACAGAGAGAGAGAGAGATATAGAGAGAGAGAGAGAAGGAGAAAGAAAGAGGGTGGGCGGAGAAAGAGAGAGATTGAGAGAATGAGATAGGGAGTGACAGAGTGAATGAGAATGAAACAGAGAGAGTATGTCTCTGTGTGTGTGTGTGTGTGTGTGAGAGAGAGAGAGAGAGAGAGAGAGTGAGAGAAAGAGTACGTCTGTGAGTGTGTGCGTGTGTGCGTGAGAGAGGGAAATATATATTTCTGGATGTTTCTCTTTAAAGATATCTGGCGATTATCGTCATAAATTTTTAATTAATAAAATCATTATTAAAGTTATTTTGATATAGATGCATACATAGTGAAGTCACAAAATACATACATACATAGAAAGTGTATTTTACTAATTCGCTTACATTTCTGCGTGTGTATATGTATCTGTGTCCGTATATTTCCCACCCTACCCCTTTCTATGCACGCACACATGTTCACACTCATACGCATGCATACATACATAAATACATACGTATCTATCTCTATCTTTCTCTCTCTCTCTCCCCCCCTCTCTCTCTCCCTATATATATATATATATATATATATATATATATATATA
>NC_068989.1:53552320-53556410 GCF_001194135.2 Octopus bimaculoides
ATATATAAATATATATATATATATATATAAATATATATATATATATATATAAATATATATATATACATACATACATATATTACAGACCTAATATAGACAGACCAAATGCCATACATCCGAGTAGCTAATTTAGTTTATACCAGCCGTCCCCTAAGGGACATGCGATCACTTCCCACCACTCTACTTCCTAGCAGACGTTCCGCTAGGATGCCAGCGTTACGTCCCTGGCCCAGTGACTTTATAACCTGGCACCTTGTAATGTTTCTTTATGTAGTCTTCCCCCAACTCACCCCCAGGTCAACCTACGCAACTAATTCACGAATCCCCTCCACCATACTGACACCTTCTCCTAGGGACGCCTACTCCATAAAAAATTTTTAAAAATCGAATGAAATTTGAACATAAGCAGTTTCAGTGTTGCGAGTCAATAAACTTTGATTAATTACTATTAGACTTGTAAAGAGAGAAAAAAAAATTAATTAACTTAACGATTAATTGTGGTCAAAAAAAAGAAGAGAAGACAAATCAGGAATTTATAGTAATTAAAAATAAATTTATTAAAATTAGAACGTAATGACAAGTGAGTCTGAATCTGTAGAATCAGTAGTGGTGTTTATATTATCGACCTCGGGGTTCATGAAAAGAGAACTGAATACAGTTCTATATTTAAGAGATGAGGAATTATTTACATTATTTACATTATTTAGAATTGACGGATATTTGTCCTCATCTTGTTTGTTGTTAACACAACGTTTCGGCTGATATACCCTCCAGTTTTCATCAGGTGTCTTGGGGAAATTTCGAACCTGGGTTCTCATTCCTAAGATATTTTTCGATGCTGTTATTATTATTATTATTATTATTCGGTCACTGCCTGGAATCGAACTCGGAATCTTGGGGTTAGTAGCCCGCGCTGTTAACCACTACGCCATATGCCCGTTATTGCTGGTGTAGTAGAAAACATATTAACCCCAAGATTCCGAGTTCGATTCCAGGCAGTGACCTGAATAATAATGATAACAATAATAATAACAATATCGAAAAATACCTTAGGAATGAGAACACAGGTTCGAAATTTCTCCAAGACACCTGATGAAGGCTGAGGGTATATCAGCCGAAACGTTGTGTTAGCAACAAACAAGATGAGGACAAATATCCGTCAATTGTAAATAATGTAAATAATGAAGAGAACTGAAAATTGGCTGAATTTGAACTTAGTACTACGACATAGAAAATCAAATACTCGGTGATAGTAAGTGCGTAGTTTTCTTTTTCCGTTTCTGACGATCTTTCACTATTTAACACCCTGGTTCCCAAACTGGGATCCGCGGACCCCTGGAAATCCGCAGAACGATTTTAGAGGGTCCGGGAAGGAGTCACCAATTTTCAGATTTTTAATGTTCAAAAGGCAAGGTTTTCTGGTTTTAGCTAGAACTGGAACCATTAAACTTACACGAACTACACAGAACCCCTAATTTACGTGTTATAAAAACCTTACAGATAGAATGCTTTTGAGGTAACGCTTCGCGACACGCACAAAGCGTACACGAACGTACTTGAATGCAGGTGTCTCTCTGCAGCTTTATCGATCGGTGCGGGGGGTATGGGCGTAACAAGTCTACACAGGATTGAACATTGGTGGTGTAACAGCCCAGAATATACTCCTGCCCAGACTATACCCGGGGGCTAGTCTGGGGTAGCTCAGACTACACCCCCTTCAGACAACCCGGTCAGAATATACCCATGTCCTGACTATACCCCATGCTTGCGGACAAATAGCACAGATGTACCTCACTTATAAAAGCTGTTTCAGAACATATATAATATTTGATATCAATCGATGAAGAAGTAAATGTTACATGTAAATTTCGATTTAAACATAGCAATTTAGAATTATCAAATGCAAAATACTTTAAAATGTACCAATATAAATCCAACACGTATGGCTACATTTGCACGAGTCTAGGCACACACACACACACACACACATATATATATATATACGACGGGCTTCTTTCAGTTTCTATCTACCAAATCCACTCCCAGATCCATGTGATTGGGAAGCAAGCTTCTTACCACACAGTCACACCTGCGCCTATTAGTTTCCGTTTCTCTTTTTTTTTTTAAAGTTTGTTACTTATTCTATCGGTCTCTTATGCCGAACACTAAGTTACAGAACAAAAACAAACCAGCAACGGTTTTCAAGCGGTGAAATGGAGACAAACACAAAGACACGCGCACGCGGGCTTACATGCATTTTCCACCAATCAAATTCATTTACAAGTTTTTAGTCTGCCTGGGGCAATAGTTCAAGATACTCGCTCAAAAATTGAACACGAAACCACGTGACTGCATTAGATATTTAATTATAGTTTCCTGTCAAGGATTGGAGTTATTGATATTCATAGGGACAGGCTAATCAGTGTATGTTATTTCACCAATACTAATTCGGTGAAGCATCGTCGTTAATAGCGGTACTTTAACACAAAATCGTAAACAATATTCTATTTCCGCTAAACCTGGTTGCTGATGCGACTGCATTTTTGCGTTTACTAAGTTGTTTCTTTCAAACTTATTATAAGTCCTTAGTCTATCCTTTGCAGTATTGCACACTCTCCGTCTACCCATTCCTGTCGCGTCAGTCTCTGTGAATTTCGATGTCGTGTCTCTCTGGTAGAGTAGTCTCATGGTCTTCCACTTTAAGGTAAACGCGTGATTTGATTTCGTATATGTGTGCAAGTGTGTGTGAGGGGGAGGGGGGACAGTAGTGTAAAATTGGTTGATTAAAAATAACAATAACAAGCACTGTCAGTTTCTTCACATGAATAGCAGACAGTTCTTTGGGCCGCTTTTTAATGCCATCAAACAAGCATTTCTTTTACACACACGCACACACGCACGCACACACACACACACACACACACACACACACACACACACACACACACACACACACACACACAGGTATATCTACATTTATTTGTGAAGTAACACAAATGGATCGAGGGGAATAAGAAACGGACTGGTGACAACATAAGAGATTACAACAGGTAGACAAAATTATTCTACACTTATCAACTTATCAATGTAGAATAAAAAAGAAATGAGCAAGGAAAAAAGAACACATGGAAAGAAAGGACACCTTTTTAAAGTACGTTAGTTACTTTCATCTACATGCGTTTGGCTGTAAAACAAGAAGTATAGAAACGGGTCAGGTGACGCCAAAACTTGGCGAAGATGTGATGGATTTTGCTGTGTTACGAGCGGTGCGGAAGTGAATGAGGGAGAGAAGGATTAGTGTGGAAGGTATCAAGTAAAAGGTTGAGGAGAAAGAAGGTATGATAAAAATGGAAAAGATAGGTAGAAGTAATGTGTATACATATACAATAGGGTTATGCATCAGTGTATGTATAGAGTAATGAGTATTTGTGAAGTTAGCAATATGTTAATATGTTGATATGTGTGTGTGCGTGTGTGTGTGTGTGCGTGTGTGTGTGTGCGCGCACCTGTGTGTGGGTTTGTGAGATATATTTAGGCTGTATAAAGATATGGTTGTGTAAAATTAGTTAATGTAGACTATGGATGTGTAGGTTAAATTTGCACATATAGGATGTGTTATATACAGAATGTGTTATGTACAAAATTGGAGTTTATGGTGCAGTTAGGTGAACGAGACTTCGCTGTTTATACTGAAGGAAGAGGAGCGGCGTCTAAGGTCAAAAATGAGGCTTTGTTCCTTGTGATAGCAAGAAATGAGTGAGTGAGGCGTGATGTATAAAAGACACCACTGACTGAAAGGTTGGAAATGACGTGCGCGGGTGAATTGAAGTGATGAACCACAAGTGGTGCGGCGTTATTTAAACGAATGGCTCATAGGTGTTTCGCTGTCCGTTAACCCACGCCCCATTTTACCAATGTATAAAGACCCACTTTGAAGGCATGTAATGCAATTTATTAAATCTTGTTGTGCTGTAAGTAAAATGGTTAGTGATGTTGGGTCCGACAAGTGTAGTAATGTTTTGGATGAACGATGGACGAGGAAGTATTGCAGCGGGTTCAGGAGCAGGGAATATATATATATATATATATA
>NC_068989.1:53557354-53559178 GCF_001194135.2 Octopus bimaculoides
GCTGATCCTTTGAATTAAAGGCACAACAGAAACAGGGAGTAAGAGTGAGAGAAAGTTGTGGTGAAAGAGTACAGCAGGGTTCGCCACCATCCCCTGCCGGAGCCTCGTGGAGCTTTAGGTGTTTTCGCTCAATAAACGCCCGGCCTGGAATCGAAGCCGCGATCCTATGACCGCGAGTCCGCTGTCCTAACCACTGGGCCATTGCGCCTCCACCACACTGTATACACACACAAGAACATGTGTGTGTGTGTGTGTGTGTGTGTGTGTGTGTGTGCGTGTGTGTGCGCGTAACTGTATAGAAGGAAATTTTGTTTTAAATATTGAAGGTTAAAAAAGAAAATTGCTTAGCATTTAGAGAATGAGGGAAAATGAACCGTTGTGATTCTTTTAGTGACTTTGTAACTGCTTCTGCATGTTCAGCAGAAAATTTCAGCTTAGTTTTGCACACTAACAAAGCATTAAGCATTAATTCATCCACCTTGCATTTCAACTGTCTTTAACAGCGGTGATCTGTTTCCCTTCGAGACAGGAGGAAGAATGTCGGCACTTTGGCTGGTTCGGGCAGCTGTGATTTTCGTTATCATAGTCTGCAAATTAATCTCATTAGTAGTCTTCAATAATTTTTTTTCTTTTTCTTTTATGCATTTTCTTTTATGCATTCGTGGGTACAAAAAATGTTTGACTCTAACTGAGGCTTTTAAAATTTCCAGTCCAGTATCAATTTATTAATTTCTCTCAAATTAAAAATATGTCTATCTTAATTAACAGAATATTTGAATTGCATTCATGTAGTTTGATATTTTAGATTCTCAAGACTATATTATATTATGAGAACTCGGTGTCAGATTATGCAATTATATAACTTCCCATGAAAACCGAATATGCAATCTGAATTTATTCCAGTTGCAGAATAGAATACCATTCGTAGCAAAGTGAAGTCATAGAATGCACGGGCATTAATTAATATGATGTAATTTAACTAATTAACATTCATAGATTTATATTGCATATTTCGTAACAAAGAGAATATTTTTCAATGTAAAATACGATAAGATTTTAGCGGGAAGCAAATCTACTTTATGAAATGATTTCTTCAGGGATGTGTGTATGGTTTGGCGTAGCTATTGACTTGTTTTCTTTACAACGGGGATAATTGTTTTTGAATATCTACGTATTAAAACAAAGAAAATGGGGGCATAATAATTTTACTTTTATACTAATTTTAGTGATTGGGTAACGGCATTGCTTGGACACATCAGTTAACGGTTTTATCTGATTCTATCGAAATCCAAGGCATATTTTCAAATGCGAAATTGATTTTAGACAATCGCTCTGTTACGGTTGTTGCCAGAGGGGAACACAACTCAACATTAACATTCACTCTAGCAGATATACGTGCAAAAACTCTCAAGCACGCGCACATACACACACGCACTCACACAAATGTATATAGATATGTGTGTATGCATCTAAACATATACGTTTATGTGTGTGTGCGTGTATGTGTGTGTCTGTGCATGTGTGTGTGTGTGCATGTGTGTGCACGTGTGTGCGTGTATACATATATCTTTTTCGTAATTCTCTATATTTGTTTCATTCATTAGACTGCATCCATGTTAGGGCACCGCCTTGAATTTTTAATCGCGTGAATCTACCCCAGTACTTAATTTTTGAAACATGGTACTTATTCTAATGGCCTCTTTTGTTGAACCGCTAAGTTACCAAAACCAGTTGTCAAGCGGTGACGGGGTACAAACACGGACACAAAGACACACCAGCATAGGTATATATAGATACATGCATATATATATATATATATATATA
>NC_068989.1:53559347-53560085 GCF_001194135.2 Octopus bimaculoides
TACACAGACGTATATATAAACATATATATATATGAATATAATATATATAAATATATATATGTTATATAAGCAAACACACTCACACACACACACACACACACACACACACACACACACACACACACACCACACACACACACACACACATACATATATATATATTAGAAATTATGTGTAGAAGTAGATGTACAACAGCTACTCTTATGTTTAAAGCTCTACGAGGATTATCATAATCCAGTCTGCTTCCTGTATAGTTAAGTAACTGCTATACGGAGTAGTATTACTAGTTATGAGCTACAGAGCAAATGTAGGCGAAATAGTTATCTGTAACTTAATGCAATAGAAGTGTTCCCTGTGACCTGTTCTGCTTGAACATCTATATGCATTTGGAACACCTAATGCAGGCTCCAAGCAACCATAATAATGAAACGCGCGTAGGAGCTATAATCAATATCTATAAAACAGGGGATGTTTGTGTGTGTGTGTACGTGAATGTGGTTTATGTACATCCACAAATTAGCACGCATGTAGCTCCAATTTTAGGAGAAGATTCGGAATGACCCTATGTGCATTTTAGTGAACTTTCTCTCTCAGAGGTACCCGCGTATACCTGTAAAAATCGATAAACTTTTGCCAATTTTGAAGTTTGTTGACATGGCGAAGTCAAATCTGTGCGTACGCACGTGAAGGTGAGAGAGAGAGTGAGAGAGAGAGAGAGAGAGAGAGAGAGAGAGAGAG
>NC_068989.1:53562139-53566699 GCF_001194135.2 Octopus bimaculoides
TAGATAGATAGATAGATAGATAGATAGATAGTTAGATAGATAGTTATGGGGTGAAATATAATTAAAGAAATTAGATAGAAAACTAATCAATAATGACAAAGCGTAATATCACTTTTGACAGGAATCAAGTATGGACGCATTATAACCCTTCTGTGACTCAATAAAAATTTTAAAATTCCATAATTAGAAATTATAAGTATTTTTTTTTTTTATAATTATATGTATCAGAAATTAAATTGTGAAAGACATACGATGGAAGCATATCAGAGGATTAGATGGAAAACTAATTAGCAACGATAAGATGCAATATCAGTTTTGACACGGAGATAGGTATGGACGTGTTAGTTTCTTAAATTTGAAAATCAGGCAAATGAAAGCAAAAGAGAAAAATAAAATAAATGTTAATTATTTACGAGCAGGTAAAAAAGTTAGGTTCCTAGATTTATGGCTGCAGGTTTGATATCATTGCACGGCACCGTGGTGAGGAGTGTCTTTTATCATAGCTTCGGTTTTGACTTATACTCTGAAAGTGCACTTCAGGAGATGGACGTCAGGCACGAAAATCACCATACAATTGGGTGCATGTGTATCTGTGAATGTGTATGGTTTATGTGCATGTGTACATAAGCCTCACACATATACATAAAAGATTTTACCAAAACGCAACGACAGATATATTTGGCAAACAAAAGATTTAGTCCTTGAAAAATCTTTACAGCCGTTTCAAACATTCGATGATTTATTGAGGTAATAATGTGTATAACCTAAATGGGTTTGTATATGATGCAGTAATACATATCGAAGAAATACATTCTTTTATCAACAAGTAAGCCTAGCCTGATACACTAATATGATCAAGCTGGAAGTGTGTTGAATATTTTCTTCAGAAGAAGGTGCGTCAAAATATCAATTATAAAGTAGTAAATCAATATTCAAGGATAGAGAAAGTTCCATGAAAAGACGGAAGACGAAGGAGTTTAGTGATAGTGAGGAGGAAACAGCAAAATGAAGAAAGGTTATGAGATCGAAAAGATACAAGTGAAATTGAAGGAAAAAAAAACAAGGGGGGAAAATAAGTATAGAAAAGAGAAAGAAGGGGAAAAAAGAAAGAAAAATGTTTAGAAAAGATGAATGGGCTGTTGTCAGGTGAAATTAGAGAATTCGCGACAAGTCATAACTCTAAGACGTGTTGTTCTCAAGACATTTTGTTCTCAAGACGTGTTGTTCTCAAGACGTGTTGTTCTCAGAAATATGAAATTGTAATTAAGGAATTATAAAGAAAAGAAGCATAAAATACACATATTTAATTTTTTAAACTTTCTTACAAAGTTTTAAAAGTTCCTAGTCAGTGACAATCATGTGGTGTAACATTATTTCATTCTTTTTAGAAATCGTCAGCATGATATAACTCGAGTTTTATTAATTAAACATTTTACGAAGCAAAGCATTTCTTACAAATAGAAAATAACTAAAGTGTGAAAGAAATTCAAGGAATGTGTGTTTGGTTCAGTTCTTTTCTTTTTCATTTTCTGTATAGAGTGTTAGTAGTTTTGCAATCCATTGAAAAAAGAAATTTCCTAGTATCTGCATTCTTTGTATTTGTTTCCAGAAAATTCTTCATTGTTATAGTGTCTTATAATAGATAATAATTTTAATTTTAACTACAAACAAAATCAACAAACCGTCTCCGATACATTCTTTGAGAAGTAGATGTTAGTTTGAAATACTATTTCACAGTAGTAGCCTTTTGTTACGTAGTGGAAAGGCTTCACTTCGTTAATATGTTGTCGTGATCAACATCCAGAGTTTGGATGGATTGTTTCGAATTCACAGACAGAGGTTTTCAAACACATATCATTCTGGTATATAAGTAGAATCGAAGAGAATTCATTTGGAGAAAAGGAAGAAAATAGAAAAGAGGATGAACAAAAGAAAGAGGGAAAACAGATAAGCATCCCCTGCTAAGCGAGTGGCAGTCACTTTTTGGCGGACTTAATGCAGCATAAACAACCAAACGTGTAGACGAGGCATGATAGGAACCACGATTAAAAAAAAACAAAGATATGATAAAAAGAAAAAAGAGACACGAAAGTAAGTGAATAGGAATATAGAATAGAGAATAAAAACTAAGCTGCAAAATGTCGAAGGTTATAAGATAATTATTATAAACAGAAATTGAATACCGTGAGGTATCATAAAAAAAGGTATGTCATAATTATCAAAAACCCAGCTTATGAATGTAATAAAGATGAAGAAAGATGTATAAAATATAGAATGAGGATGTTAGGTCGAGATACAGGTGAAAAGCTATCTTCGTCGATTGGTGCATATTGATCTATGATGAGACATAAACGTTCTAATAAAAGTTGTCTGTAGAAGGTATTTGTCCCACACTGTTTGTTAAGGAGACTTCTATACTCCCGTAATATTATCCATGCAACACAGATTGCAAGCAGTGCGGACACATTGGTAAGTTCTTCTCGTCTAGTTGATATTATAGGAAATATTTATAGGTTATAACTTGCTAACTAGGTGTAAAATTTACTGGTCATATTATGAAATGAACTGACATGAGCTAAGTAGCGTATTTTGAAATCAGTGGAAGATCCAGCACATATTTGTATCGAATTTTGACACCTAGTATAAACTGAGCGTTTATAAATAGCATTTTATTGTAAGCAATGACCACCCCAGGGGCAGTTGTTGGGTAGTCTTCAATTGCAATTATTCGGATTATAATTATTCTTATTCTTATTCTTTTCCATAGTATCAGTAATATTACCAGTAATAGACTTGTAAGTATTATTATTGTTGTTGTTGTTATCGTCGTTGTCATTGTTGTTGTTGTTGTTGTTATTCCTATTGTTACAATTAACATGGCCATGACTATCTTTAATATCTTTATTACTGGGCTAATTATTACTATAATTTTTATAACTAGAATTAATGTAATTATAATAAGGATTGTTATAAACATTATTATTTTCAGTATGAATAGTAGCGCCAATGTTGATATTAGCATAATTTCTGGTTAAATTGTTTATACTTTTGGTTCTAATTTTAATTTTGGTCCTAGACATGATGTTATTTTGAAGTACCACAATTGTTATTAGAACAGTTCATATTTGCACTAGTCACATTAACATTATTATTATTATTACATGTATTATACTTAGATTTACTAGAAGTGTATACACACACACATACATACATACATACACGCATACATTCATGCATATATATATTACATCGTAATAATACTTATTATTATTGTTCATATATACATATATATAAAGAAGAAGGTGAGTTGTCAGAATTTTGGATAATTCTTTATTGGCGCTTTTGTCTGTTCACTCGAACTCTTCAAGATATAACTATATCAAACGGACGAAAGCGCTAACAATGAATTATTCAAACTTCTGACTGCCTCCGTCTTAATATGCAATATCTGTACACCATAACATTAGATGGTTATGCGGATCCATCCGAGCAAAACAGCGCTCAAAGGGGTTCATAGGAAAACTATGGTGAGGACCACTGCTCTATGTGGTTAATGGGTTGGGTAGAAAGTGCAGTCAAATCTCAAATCTTACTCTAGCTTCCTAACAGTTAAAGATACTATGAATAATGGGAGTATGAGTTCCTTGCAAATTGAAAAAGACGTGATGGTCATGGCTGGAATGTCTTTGAACATAGATCTATCTGCCTGATGAGATTTTACCAGGTGTTAAACAATAACAATTCAACCACGGCTTTCCTGACCACCGTCACCGATACTTCCACCTTATGATGATGATGATACTACCACCTCACAACTTCCACCACCACAACCATCGTACAACTACTATTGCCACCATTACCGTCGCAAGCAGTAACACTACCAATACTACAAACACCACTACAGGCGCCACCACTAACATCATCACCACTACCAACACCATTATTAATATTACTATATTATCACCACTACCACCGTCACCACCACCACCACCGCTTCAATCATCATTGTCATGACAACCATCAATGTCACCACTACCACAACTACCATCACTACCACCACCATAATCACCACCATCAAAACTCTCATACACCATCACCACCCCACCACGACCACCACCACATGCACCGTTAGAACCACCACCCTTCATTACCACCACCACAACCACCAACACTGTCATCACCATCAGCACAACAACTATAACCACCACCGACACCACCGATACCACCATTATCATCTCAGCCACTACTGTCACAGCCACCATCACTACCGCCACACCATCACAACCACTACCACCATCATCTTCACTACCACAATTATCACCACCGCAGCCATAGCCGTTACAAGAGCTACCACCGTCACTATCACCAGCAGCACCACCAGCACCAGCACCAGCACCAGAACCAGCACCAGCACCACCACCACCACCAGCTCCACCAGCACCAGTACCACCACCGCTGCTACCATCATCATCATCACTACCACCACCATTGTTTCCACCCACACAACTACCATCATCATCACCATCACCACCACCACCACTACCACCACCACTACCACCA
>NC_068989.1:53567667-53571045 GCF_001194135.2 Octopus bimaculoides
CTATCGCTGTTATAACTCTAAGCAACTACACAATCACTAAACCTGCGAGAATTAGCAACCAAACCTTCAAATCTTGCCGCCACCCGCACGCGCGCACACACACACACACACACACACACACGCACGCACGCACCATTGTGTTAAATAAAGGAAGGACACAACTATTTTTCTACTCCATCACCACTGCACCACCGCCACAATCGCTAAGATCATTACTCTCGATCAAAGATGACTTGAAATTACGCAACAACAACATTCATTACATTTCTTCAAAATCACCACCCCATATTTTTCGTTCACCCTGCTTAATCTCTAATCATATACACTAGCATGTTTTATTAACTTATAGATCTACGCTGTATAGTAAATCAATCATTCTAGCCTAACCGTTTATTTCTATTCTAACCGACTGCAAAGAAGCCACTGACTACATGATAATTAGCTCAACTTGCTATATACCTATCTAACTTCTATACAGACCATATTGCTCCCTAAATAGACACTACCTAACTGTACATGCTGTCGAAATTGCGATGATTTTCGATCGATAACTGATGAGGGATGGAGTGTTTTCACGTCCATCGTTTTCTTTTTGTTTTTGTCCCTGTTGTGTTTTTTCTTTTGTTTCGGATGTTCTTTTGTCATCCTCCTGTGCCACATTTTATAATAAACTGTACGCATCACTTTACAAGGTATTGCCAGTGATGGAGTTTCTATTTGGGAGCAAATTAATCTTCAATTCACACCTTACAGTCTTGAATGAAAGAACACATTAACTAATGAAATCCATGCCTGAAAAATTATGGAGATGGTCATGACTCGAATATCTCTGATCATACAACTGTTCATTTATGGCAGGTTTGGGTTAAATAATAACAAACTGCTCAGTTAAATAACTAACCACCCTCCTACCTTTAAGGGCTGTTCTCTTCACTGCGTATATTTCTGCATTCATAGCTGCAAATCTAGCAAGCCAAATAACTGACCACATATTTCCACTAGAATGCCTAATTACTATTTAACTGCCTAATTACCAATCTATCATCCTTCTTGACCACCTACATAACCGCCTACTAGTCTTACTGTTTACCTGTCTTATTAAGGGATGGGTGGTCACGAAAGGTAGGCAGTAGTAATCTGTGTATGATAGTTATACATTTTATCCGACACTTTCACGATTACGTCAGTTCGTCAATAGTTGTTGGCACTCCGTCGCTTACGACGACGAGGGATCCAGTTGATCCGATCAACGGAACAGCCTGCTCGAGAAATTAACGTGCAAGTGGCTGAGCACTCCACAGACACGTGTACCCTTAACGTAGTTCTCGGGGATATTCAGCGTGACACAGTGTGACAAGGCTGGCCCTTTGAAATACAGGTACAACAAAAACAGGAAGTAAGAGTGAGAGAAAGTTGTGGTGGAAGAGTATAGCAGGGTTCGCCACCATCCCCTGCCGGAGCCTCGTGGAGCTTTGGGTGTTTTCACTCAATAAACACTCACAACGCCCGGTCTGGGAATCGAAACCGCGAGTCCGCTGCCCTAACCACTGGTCCATTGCGCCTCCACAAGCCCACCACTAAAAGTAAGAGAAAACTAGAAAAGAAAAAAAGGAAACCCCAGATCAAACGGGTGTAAATTTTGCGTATTGCTTTATTGTTCATGTTTGCTTGTTTGTTTGTTTGTTTGTTTGTTTGTTTTGTTATACTACGCCATTCAACGTGTATCTCTTTTTAGATAATTATGTGGATTAATGCTCATCTGCATTAGAATTTTATGGAAATTATTTAAAAAGGTAAAGAGTTATATAATGTTCTCTCACATAGGTACAAGTTTGCAGGAAGGGGACAAGTCCATTAAATCGACCCCGACACTCAACTTGTCCTTACACCGACCCCGAAAGAATAAAAGACAAAGGGGACCGCGGCAGAATTTGTGTTTATAACGTGAAGACGGAGTAAATGCCGCCAAGCATTTTCTCCGGTATGCTAATGGTTCTACCAGACCACCGCATTTGCAGCAGCAATAATAACCCTTTTTAGCATAGACACAACGTCTGACATTTAAGTGGAGGGAGAAAGTCCATTATATCGACACCAGTACATTGCTGGTACAAAGCCATCCTCCACGAAATTCGAACTCATATCGTAAAGACGAAGGAAATGCCGCTAAACATTTTGTCTGGCGTGCTAACGATCCTGCCAACTCACTGCCTTTGTAGTAGCAATAATAATGGTTTCATGGTTTCAAATTTCAGCACAAGGAAAAGGGGAGAGGCTAAGTCGATTAAATTGATCCCCAGCATTCAAATTGTACTAATATTACTGACTCCGAAAGAATAAAAAATTAAAGTCAATCTCTGTAGAATTTGAACTCAGAACGCAAGAGTAATGCCGCTAATCATTTTGCGCGGCGTGCTAACGATTCCGCCAGCTCACCCCCATAAGAAAAGTTACATTAAACCATTCTACTAAAGGTACAAGGCTTGAAATTTTATGGGAAGAGACTAGTTGTTTACATCGACTCCAGTGTTTCACTGGTGCTTATCTTACCGACTTCTCGGCGGAATTTGAACTCAAAACGTAAAGACGGGCGATATGATACTAAACATTTTGTTTACCATACTAACAATTCTGCGAGCTCACCCATTTTGTAATAGCTATAATAATAACAACGGTGTTTATAAATAAACAGGATTACCAACAAACTCATCATAAAACTAGAAACCATTGAATATGAATACGTCTCACATGTTACTTCTTTACTTATGTTTTAAAGTTCCTGTTAAAACATTATCGTAAGTGGGAATTATTTTTTGAAAAATATATCAGACAAAATATCGTTAATTTACTTCCAAGTAAGGCAGCTGTGATAACATTATTTGAAGTACGATATAAGGACTTATGCATGCACTCGTATATAAAGATACACACAAAGGCATATTAAAAAAAATGTACACATATATATATATATATATATATATATATATATATATATATATATATATATATATATATATATATATATTAGCGTGTGTGTGTGTGTGTGTGTATTTGTGTATGTGCGCGCGCGTATATACCTATACGTGTGTGCGTGCGCGTATATACGTATACGTGTGTGTTTGTATACATATGTGTGCATATGTGTATTTATGCGTATGTGTGTTTGCGTGTGAATATGGAAAGATAGACAAATATGCACACATAGCCATAAATACATATATAGACGTATCAACAACACCCTCATATACAGACATGCACACGTATATATGTATGCGTGTGCACGACTGTTTACATAGATGTATGCATGTATATATGTATGCGTATATATAAATATACATATATACATATATATATATATATATATATATATATATATAT
>NC_068989.1:53572119-53574743 GCF_001194135.2 Octopus bimaculoides
TATATATATATATATATATATATATATATATATATATATATATATATATGCACACATACGTATATATACATGCACACAAACATACACATACACACATAAACATACACTGCTCTCTTATCTATCTAAATATGTATCTATACACACACACGCACATATATATATGTAAGGTTGAGTGCATATGTGTGTTTTTATGTGTGCGTGCGTGTGCGTGCGTGTGGGTAGTGTGCGTGTGTGTGTGTGTACTATTGTTTGTTTGTGTACATATAGACATATAATAACTGCAACCTTGGACTCTATGCACAAAGCTAGAAGATAGTCGAGAATGTAGGCTCATCCTTTCATTTGTTTAAGAATGATATCTTAATATAATTTAGGAATCTCCGATTCTAAACTGTATCGTAAAACCATAACATAAGCAAGTGATAGAAACCCTTCAACACCGAATAAAGTAATTGCGGAAATTGGTATACAAGCACGGTTTCTCAGCGTGAAAGTGACCCTCTTCCATCAAATTGAATACTTTGGATTTGACTGAAATAATAATCAAGTTTTCGACATAGGCGCAGGAATGGCTGTGTGGTAAGTAGCTTGCTTACCAACCACATGGTTCCTGGTTTATTCCCACTGCGTGGCACTTTGGGCAAGTGTCTTCTACTATAGCCTCGGGCCGACCAAAGCCTTGTGAATGGATTTGGTAGACGGAAACTGAAAGAAGCCCGTCGTATATATACATGTATTTATATATATATATATATATGTGTGTGTGTGTGTATGTGTATATGTTTGTGTGTCTGTGTTCGTCCTCCCAACAGCGCTTGACAACCAATATTGGTGTGTTTACGTCCCCGTAACTTAACGGTTCAGCAAAAGAGACCGATAGAATAAGTACTAGGGTTCCAAAGAATAAGTCCTGGGATCGATTTGCTCAACTAAAGGTGGTGCTCCAGCATGGCCGCAATCCAATGACTGAAACAATTAAATGAGTAAAAGAGTAAAAGAGTATGACACTAATTCGAACTAAACCGTCCTCAATAACTACATAAAATTATTCAGTTATTTCTTCATCGGGTAGAACTTTGCAAACAAAACATGGAACAAATGGAGTTACACAACATCATGCCCGCTAATTTACTGACGAACAACATCACTGAAACACGCGGAAAACACCGAAGCGAAATAATGAGAGTACCTAATTCTAATAGAAAGGTGTTTGTATTGTCACACTATATTGCTGCCTTACGTCACTCTTAAAAATCATATGAAACAACTACCACTTCTTTCCAAATGGACGTTAATTAAACCTTTCAGAAAGAAGTTGGGGCTAGTTAGTAAAGGCACTTCCAATGTCATCAAGCTCCACCAAAATGAGACGGCTTCTCAGTTGTGTACTGTATGAATGATTACATTGCAAGTACATTTAAAAAAAATATCTTAAGGATCCTTGACTTTAACATACCTACTATCACAAACTAACGACAGTGTATCTTTAGATGTAATAAGATTTAATCGTAAAGTAACATTATCCAATAGAAATCTAGGCGTTGAAACAATATTCATCAATAAAAATTCCAATCGTTCGCCAAACCATAATTAACTATCTAGAAGTCATTATGATAAAGAGAATATCTGAACTGTTCTCGGAAAACAGGATATTCTCCCTATTTTAACAAGAGCCAGTTAACTGTGATTTCAGTATATAGCTGTTTTACATAGAACAACCCATCCAATCGTCACTAAAAAAAAACTAGGAACAGTAGGGTAATCAAGCATAAACAACTCATAATCCGGTTGTTACTAAGAATATAGACGGGAATTTCGTAACTCTAGTATGGCATAACTTCCCACAAAAACGTAAATACTGTAAATATTTAAATGCACATAGCGTAAAGGGTATATATTCTAACCCGAACAATAACAATATCCAGATCACTCGTAGTGCATCTTTAAGCAGAAAAATCCGAAGCTGAATTGCAACTGGCGAAATTCATCTGCTTGTCCTCTCAAGCGATCTGTATTTTCAGAGGAATTGTATATCGAGAATCATTAAGATCTTAGGTCATCGAATGCAGTTACATAGCAGTTTACCAGGAGCTCTTTCAAAGATCGCTTCTCTCAACACTTTTTGCTCTTTCGAGTTAAAGAAAAGGGTAATTCAAATTCCTTGTGCTAGTTCATCTCGAACGACTGGAACCAGGGATCCAACAACATGGTACACCATCACAATTACTACCTTCTATTCCAAAGGATTGGCACTACATTCTTGGCAGCCTACGCATCAATTTCAAGTACTGAAGCAGCCAGCCACAACCCCAACCGGAGGTCCAAAATTTTATCAAACTGTCGCCGGTGAAGGATATCTTTTCGAAAATTTACAGGTTGAAACATGTCAAGCCAAATGGAACTAATTTGTATCTATTATTATTAAATGAGTAACCAGGAATATATTACTTGTTTACTGATTACAAACGCGATCAGGATAGTCTCCCTTATATAACAGGAGACCAGTTTGCTTTCGCCGGTTCTGCAACAGTTTCAAGCAAACAACCAACGGCTTTCTAGTGTTCTGAGGCTATGACATTGCCAGCCAACATATTATTCACGTAATTCTCTATAGAAGTTACGTG
>NC_068989.1:53574923-53577895 GCF_001194135.2 Octopus bimaculoides
GCTCGGCGTACTCACGTTTCTGCCAGCTCGCCGCCTTTGAATAATTAAATGTTGTCATATTTCGGGATGGTCATTTTTTTTTCTTGCCAAATAAACACATGCATTATATATTCGTTCTCCACTCGTTTATTATTGTTCTTATTTCATCTTATGTCCATTGTCTGGATATCTTTTGTCACACGTCGGAGTTTTATCATGGTTACCGAGTAAGTGTCACATATTTTTAGATACATATACACACACACACACACACATATATAAATACATACATACATGCGAATGGTAAATTTCTAATTTTTAATTTTGCGTATGCACATTGTTATTGATTTTGTCGACTAAACAGTACAGTAGAGTCAGTTGGGCACCATCTGTGAGAAAAACAGTACCATGACGCAATTCACTCTTCCAGAAATTTGGAAACTACATGCTGTACTGCTCGGCATTCGACCCAGAAGCTCCAATTCGAACATTTCAGAGTGTTTGGGTGTCAATCTGAGGTCAGTGCAATCTGAGGACATGTACCGAGAGTGATAAAAATGAAACATTCAGTTAACATCATGGTGTTTGGAGTGAACACTAGTGATGGTGTCCTTATGCCTCCATTCATCTTTCCACACGGTCTCAGACTCAACACGGAGACCCACATCTAGTGCCTGGAGTTGGTAGTGCTGTCCTGGGTGAAGAGGGTGGCTGATAGAAGACCCTGTGTATGGCAACAAGACTCCTCACCGTGCCACACATGCAGGAGAACTCAGTCATGGCTGTCAGACAATATCTCAGACCACATTAACCATAACATGTGGCCACCTAACTCCCCAGACTGCAACCCCTCTGATTATTATGTGTCGGACGCAGTTGAGCGACAGACCAACAAAACTCATTGTAACACCAAAGATGAACTGAAGGCAAGGATTCTGACAACATTCACCAACTTAATCAAAGAAACCGTCCAGAAGAGTTGCAGGAGATTTCGAAGTTGCCTGGAAGCCGTGGTTGAAGTGAATGGCGATTTTATTGAATAAATTTACTCTTTAGTATTTCAAGATATATTAAAATTTACTCCGTAATATTTTAAGATATTTTAATGTAATTTTGTTAAATACGTATATTAAAATGAGATGTCTGTGTTATTTTCATTTTTGCATAATTTAGACGACAGTTTATTCGCCGCACCCTATATATGCATGCATGTATGTATATATGTATTGATGAATGCATACGCACACGTGTGTGTATGTGCATATAAGTATATGTACGTATATATATATATATATATATATATATATATGCGCATGAGACATACACAAGTACTTACACACAGATTCACACAACAATATACATAACACCTGGTAGATTTATACGAGTAGGAGATACAACCAAGCGAAATGTACTCGGTAGTGTACTTTAGTAACCCATGTAGACCGATGTGTACTTTAGAGTTCCCTATAGATCTGCGTCAAGGAGACACAGAGATTTTGTCGAGACGGTAGAAGCTTTGGTGATTATAGTGGTTGTAGAAGAAGTATTGGAGGTAGTTGTGATGGTAGTGTTGGAGGCGGCAATGGTGCGGCGGTGGTTGTGGTTGTGGTGGTGATGGTGGTGGTGTTGGTAGTGATAGGATATTACTATTAGTATTAGTGGTTGTAATGGTGCGTGATGCTGATATTAGTTATGCCTGTTATGATTTTTGTGATGGTGTGATGGCTGTTTTAGCAGTTGCATTGAAAACGTCATGTGCTAAACCCTTTTATTTAACTTGTTTGGTCAATGAGATTAAATTGGGAACAAGGCAGGGCTGTCTGAACAGACTTAAAATCTACATAAATACAGAATCAGACAGATACACACACACACACACACACACACACACACACACACACACACACACACACACACACACACACACACACACACACACACACTCATACATTCACACATCCAAGTGTGCGCACACTTGTTGATTGTATACGTGTGTATACACGCATGCGCACGATCGCGCGCACGCGCGCGCACACAGACACACACACAGAGTAACATATATATTCATGTCCATACATGTAAATGGTCGTACAAGCATACAAGCATGCGTACAAAGACTTTCGTACAACCAAATACTCGCAAATTCATGCGAACACATACGTTCACATACACACATGCACACACGCACACGCACACAAACACACACACACACACATGTACACACACATACACACACAATCACATACCCTCACGCCAGGTACGAACATCGCCTTTTGCACCCGTGTGGTATAGAATTATCGGTTATGATAATGATTGTGGTGGAGTTGTTGGTTTTGGTACAAGTCATTTCAGAGGTGGGGCGGATGGCTGCGATGCTAGAGGAGGTGGTGAGGATGATGACGGTAGCAGTAATAGGAGGGATAAGGGGGGATCGGGATGGTAGTGGATTTAACGGCATTGGCGAAAGTTTCTGGCTGTGATAGGTGCATTCAAGATGTTTTTGAGAGCATGCGGGTTTAACAAAAGTTGGTACACAACTCGTTCCTTCCCAAAACTAGTTGTGCTTCGTTTAATCTCTCCACGCTCACCTTTGCGTCAGTCTTCTTCCTCACCTCCATACCCAGCATTATCCAGCAACTTATAAATACACTTATATAGAGAACATATTACTTCGTATGCTGTACAGCGTGTTACTTATCCCCAAAGTTATCAATTGGTGGTTTAGTATAAATATACTCTTTACTCTTTTACTTGTTTCAGTCATTTGACTGCGGCCATGCTGGGGCACTGCCTTTAGTCGAGAAAATCGACCCCAGGACTTATTCTTTGTACGCCTACTACTTATTCTATTCGTCTCTTTTTGCCGAACCGCTAAGTTACGGGGACGTAAACACAATAGCATCGGTTGTCAAGCGATGTTGGGGGGACAAACACAGACACACAAACATACATACATACATACATACATATATATATATATATATATATATATA
>NC_068989.1:53578034-53582041 GCF_001194135.2 Octopus bimaculoides
TCCGTCTACCAAATCTTCTCACAAGGCTTTGGTCGGCGAAGGCTATAGTAGAAGACACTTGCCTAAGGTGTCACGAAGTGGGACTGAACCCGGAACCATGTGGTTGGTAAGCAAGCTACTTACCACACAGCCACTCCTGCGCCTATGAAAAATAATTTTGCTGTATTTCTGGAGGGCCATTATGACAATAATGAACAATAATAAACCAATAATAAGCATACGCACTAGTTTTGTTTCACTTATTAATTTTTATTCGCCAGCTGGTAAACTATTTAACCAATTAAATAATCGATTATTTGATTAACAGTTCTGCCAATCAATCAGTCAGCCAGGTTTGTCAAAGCTCTTTCGTCGGCATTCACGATCTCATCAATGACATGCTTCACCACACTAGATCTGTTTCAGAAGTGAAATAGAACCAGTGCGTGTGCGTGCATGTGTGTGTGCGCGCGCGCGCGCGTGTGTAAGAATGATATATCAGGTTTTAATAGTAGATCACAACATTTGTTTCTGCACCTAACACCAGCTTTAAGCTGTTGAGTTTGTATTCACATGCAATTATAGAATGTCGTTCTTTATAACAATTTTGTATATGGACGCCTCATCTGGCGGAACACAATTAATTCTTTTCTTTTTTTCATTTATCTAGTTTCAGCTCATGAGCTGTGACCATGCTGGGGCAATACTCTGGGTATACGATGTACATTATCTTCCAATAGTCAAATTATCAGATACTGAGGGACACAAGCATAAACATATATGTAATATTACAATAATACCATCAACAACAATAACTGTAACGGAATCAGGGAGATACACATATCATCGATTAAAAAGAAAAAAATACTAATTATAACCTTATTTGAAAGATGTCGGTACTCTTTACTCTTTACTCTTTTACTTGTTTCAGTCATTTGACTGCAGCCATGCTGGAGCACCGCCTTTAGTCGAGCAAATCGACTCCAGGACTTATTCTTTGGAAGCCTAGTACTTATTCTATCGGTCTCTTTTGGCGAACCGCTAAGTTACGGGGACGTAAACACACCACCATCGGTTGTCAAGCGATGTTGGGGAACAAACATAGACACACAAACATACACACACACACACATATATATACATATATACGACGGGCTTCTTTCAGTTTCCGTCTACCAAACCCACTCACAAGGCTTTGGTCGGCCCGAGGCTATATTAGAAGACATTTGCCCAAGGTACCACGCAGTGGGAATGAACCCGGAACCATGTGGTTAGTAAGCAAGCTACTTACCACACAGCCACTCCTGTGCCTATAGTTAAATAAAATAAAGTTTTCTTATTTTATTCAGAGTATTCAGAAAAATCCAGCAAGAATTAATTGAATTCCACCCGACAAAGCGCCCA
Source organism: Octopus bimaculoides (assembly GCF_001194135.2). Lineage (NCBI taxonomy): Eukaryota > Metazoa > Mollusca > Cephalopoda > Octopoda > Octopodidae > Octopus > Octopus bimaculoides. The sequence continues at coordinate 53,579,418 of NC_068989.1, forward strand.
CACACGGCAGTCGCTGAAATGGCTGTTTGGTGAGGAGCTTGCTTCTCAAGCACATGCTTTGGGATTCAGTCCCACTGCTTGACACTTTGAGCAAGTATCTTCTACTGTAGCCTAGGGCTGACCAAAACCTTGTGAGTGGATTTGGTAGATCGAAACTGAAAGCAGCGCGTCGTATACATGTATATGTGTGTGTGTATCTTTGTATCTTCGCTTGGCCCCTTCAGCACTGCTTGACAAAAGGTGGTAGTGTGTTTACATCCCTGTAACCTAACGGTTGCTGGGGCCGACCAAAGGCTTGATAGTGGATTTGATAGACGGAAACTCAAAGAAGCACGTCGCTTATATGTATGTATGTATGTATGTATGTATGTATGTATGTATGTATGTATGTATGCATGCATGCATGTATGTATGTATGTATGTATATATATATATATATATATATACATATACATATGTGTGTGTGTTTGTATCTGTGTTTGTCTCCCACCACCGCTTGGCAACCGATGCTGGTGTGTTTACGTTCCCGTAACCTAGCGGTTGGGTAAAAGACACCGATAGAATAAGTACCTGGCTTTTAAGAAATAGGTGCTGGGGTCGATATATTCGACTAAATAATTCTAAAGCTTGCTACTTCTTCTATCGGGCTCCTTTTTCCGAACCGCTAAGTTACGGGACAGTCCACCATAGATTGCCAAGCGGTGGTTAGAGACAAACGAAAACACAAAGAAACACAAACACTCACACACGCATGCGCGCACGCGCACGCACACATGCATAGGTACATACATGTATATTTCGATATATTAGTGCAGAAGATTCTATACACGGATAGAATTCCCCTATGTGGATTTCTTACATGCTAGAAATGGCATGTATGATATCCACATGGTGGATTTCTGTCCGTGTATGAAATCTTATGCACTATTTATGTCTTCTGGCTTTTAGTTACGCATGCAGACAACTGGTAAAATAGTATTATTTTTTGAAATAAATTTTACCCTTTGATTAATAAATTCAAAATAGGATAAAAATCTTTTAGAAGAATTTTATCAGGAAGCTAGTGTGTAAAAAAATTCATAAGGGAAATTTCTATTCCCAAGAATATAATTATTCGTTTATATTTATATAAGGGCTATCCTACAGAGTAATGCCACACAACAGACTTCCCAAATAAACGCATTTTAGTACCGAATGCGAGGAAAAGCAACTCTCAAAAGAAACCAAACTTTTCGTCGCATTCGGTACTAAAATGTGTTTATTTGGAAAGTCTGTTGTGTGGCATTCTTCTGTAGTAATGCCCTTATATATATATATATATATATATATATATATGGGCGTTTTTCAGCTACCAAGTCCAGTCTCAAGGCTCTGATCGACCTGCAGCTATAGAAGACAACTGCCTAATGCGCCCCGTAGTGGGACTGAACTTATAACCATGTGGTTGCGAAGCAAACGTTTTACTACAGTCACGCTTGCGCCTATCATATATATATATATATGTATGTATGTGTGTGTGTGTGTGTGTGTGTGTGTGTGTGTGTGTGTGTGTGTGTGTAAAAGTATATCACACACACACATACTCACAAAGACACCCACCCACACATATACATAACACTTTCATCGGTATGTATAGATGCATTTGCGCCTGTGTGTATATAAGTATATGAGTGGGTGGAGGCAGACAACAGATAAAATGAGGATAGTCAAATTGATAGATAGATAGACGTATAGACAGAAAGAGGGAGAGATAGAGATAGAGAGAGGGGAGAGGGATAAATAAATACACAAACAAATGGATAGAAGCAAAAAGAATGAGAGAAAGAAAATGGGTGAGAGAGAAATGCGAGAGAGGAAAGAGATTATTCAAATATATGTACATCTGCATTAGTACCACATATAATTACTTGTCGAGGTTTTTCTCGATGTCTTCAGTAATACAGCTATTGTGGGCGTGGTTACATCGAATATGTTAAGTAGTATTGTGGGCGTGGTTTACCTGCACTGTGTCATGCTGCATTTATAGTAGTATCATAGGTGTGGCTAGAGATTTTAATTTGAAACTATATGTCGTTGTCTCTGGTCGTGGTTATAGTTACAACTGTAACGGCATTGAGGACACATCAGTAATTATGATTCTTTCTCACTTTGTTGGTCTCTCAACTCCTGAGTAAGTCATTATAAACGCAGTATACTGGGTCCCATTGTGTCTATAGGGCCCGATTGCTAAGCTATGTTTGCCGTAATTGTATATGTAGGGGCCTCAGTGCTTTGCATAATACTTCTGCCTTGGAGCATACGGTTTTTATTCTGTTAGGACATTTTTTTAATATGGCCGACGCCAAGTCTTCTATGCGACTATCTTTTACACCTTTCAGTCATTAGACTGCGGCCATGCTGGGGCACCGTCTTGAAAGAATATTTTGTCGAATGGATCGACTCCAGTAGTTATATTTTGTAATAGCTTAGTGCTTATCGGTCTCTTTTGCCGAACCGTTACGGGGACGTAAACACACCGAGACCAGCTATCAAGTGTTAGCGGTGAGGAGAATCACAAACACACAAATACATACATACATACACACACACACACACACACACACACACACACACACACACACACA
>NC_068989.1:53583737-53586564 GCF_001194135.2 Octopus bimaculoides
ATATATATATGACGACGGGCTTCTTTTACTGTCCGCCTACCAAATCCACTCACAAGGCTTTGGTCGGCCCGAGGTTATAGTAGATTACACTTGCCCAAGGTGGGACTACATATATGTATATATTCTGTTACCTCTTTAGTTGTTTTAGTCATTTTACTACGGCCATGCTGGAGCACTACCTTGAAAACCACTCCTTCGCCTTATGGTAGCTTGACTAATTGATTAAAGCTGGCCGTTATTTCAGTGCTAGAGAAATACTGATACAAAAGCGCGCACATTCCCCGCGTTACGGAAGCCATTACTGTTCCGTAAACATTGTCGTAATGTAAAGTTCTGAACGCGGAAACTTTTCCTATTGACCTCAATGTTGCATAAAAGTTAAAAACGAAAATGCGTTTTGTATTACGGAGCTCTACGTTAACGTAATATTTTCTTAAGCATAATGCTTACGTAATGCGAGCCATACCCGTAGGACTATAATGATAGTGGAAATGAGAGTAATGAGATTCTGCGTTAGTAATAACTGTAAAAGAATTGGCGTAGTCTGTGATAAATGGGAGCAGCTGTATGACCACAGCCGTAAAAAGAAAACCATGGCCATCACTTGCAAGCAAGTAATGTGTGATAGCATGTGTCAAGCATTATCGTTTTAAGTACCTTTGGAGTTGCGATCAGACAGGCACTAATCTCAGCTGTTTTACTCTTGAACTAGCTTGAAAACTGAGGATATAAGAGAAAGAGAGAGTGAGAAAAAGAAAGAGAGAGTGAGAAAAAGAGAGAGAGTGAGAAAAAAAGAGAGAGAGAGAGAGAGTGAGATTGGCTGCAACTCTTTTTCAGCTGTGTAAACTGGAGCAACGTAAAACGAAGTGTTTATTCAAGTACACAACGCGCTACCCGGTCCAAGAGTCGTAACCACAACCTTGTGCTAATAATCCCAACACTCAAGTCACTAAGCTGAAGAGCGTTAGAATTACCTTTTATCCTCCAAGGGGAGATAAATTAAATTACCAAACAAGAAGGAGTGTCTTTGTGGTCGGCTAAATCACAGATTTAGCATTGGTGTACAAATTGCATACTCTTATACTAAATCTATTGACAGCTACTGATGAACATGAGCTCTTTAGAAGGGAAGTTAAACTGTTATTGCACCGGGAAAAAATATAAATTCCTACCGTCTAGATCTTTCAACAGAATAACTACGAACAACAGACTTCCGCATCATAACTGCTAGCTTCTATGAAATTAAATATATTCGAAGATAATGTTGGCCTTTAATCAAGGGATTAAATCATCTAATCTATTCTATAGTAGTGATGGTAGTATCGAGAGAGGAACCTTGATTAATCATAACAGAGTCACACTTTCATCAATCCCAACTACCAAAATGAAAATGGAGAGAGATTACACAACATGAAACTAAAAAAAGAATAATGGAAAGAATTGTCTTACTTATTGAAATAGAAATGTGGGGGTGCCAACTGAAAGAAGAATATTAAAAGGGGGATAAAAACTGAAACACATAGTTAAAACTTTTAACATTAACAGAGACAGTAAGGCGGTGAGCTGGCAAACTCATTCAGTTAACGGGCAAAATGCTTAGCGATATTTCGTTTGTCTTGATGTTCTGAGCTTAAATTCTGCCGAGGTTGACTTTCGACTTTCATCCATTCGCGGTTGATAAAATAAGTACCAGTTGAGTACTGAGGGTTGTTATAATCGACTTACCCTTTCCCTGAAATTTCTGACCTTGTGCCAAAATCTGAAACCAATATCAATAAAAATGGGAGAGGTTTTTAGGAACAAAGGGTACGCTCAATCTAAATTTGCAGTCTGTAGCCGACTAGTTAAAATTATGGACGGCCTATAACTGAAAAGCTGAAATTAAATACCGTATGTTATTTAGTTACATGCGTTTAGAACATTCTAACGATTATGCTAAATCAAAAATCCTAATTGTATAATAATAATGCTAACATTGGAACAATAGTTTTTTGTGTGTGGGTGGGTAATGTATGGGGTTGTTAGTTGACTCTGCAGCTCCAGTACTTAGCAGGTACTTTATTTTACTGATCCAGGATGACTGAAAGACAATGCGAATTTCGGCGCAATATGAACTGGAAGGGTACAAAGGCTGAGTAAATACTGCATGGTATGGTGGATTCTACCAATCCACGCGCAATAAAAATGAATGTTTATACCATAAACACAAAACCAGGAATTCTGGAGAAGAAGAGGAGCCGAAACCATCGACTCAGTAGATGTTTGGTACTATATTTTTTCGACCACAAAAGAATGAAAGACGAAGTTAATCTTGGTGAAATTTGAACTCAGAACGTAAAGAGCTGGAAAAAATGCCGTTACGAATTTTGTTTGACGCGATAACGGTACTGCCACCTCACTCTCATAAAACAAAAACAACAACAACAACAATAATAATAATAATAATATAATAATAACAACCCTTTCTACTATAAGCACAAGCGGGGCGGATAGTCGGTTACATCGACCCCAGTGTTTCACTGGTATTTAATTTATCGACTCCAAAAGGATGAAAGGCAAAGTCGACCTCAGGGGAATTTGAATTCAGATTGTAAAGACGAACCGAAATGCCGCTAAACATCCTGTCCGGCGTGCTAAGGATTCTGCCAGCTCACTGCTCTAATAATAATAATAATAATAATAATAATAATAATAATAATAATAATAATAATGATGATGATGATGATGATGATGATGATGATAATGATGATGGTGATGATGATGATGATGATGATGATGATGATGATGATGGCAATAACAAGAAATTGCACCTTTTCCTCAAATGAAA
>NC_068989.1:53587238-53588456 GCF_001194135.2 Octopus bimaculoides
TACCACCGCCACCACCACTGCCACCGCCGCCGGCAACACTAACACTACCACTACTACTGCCACCGCAGCCGTCAGCACCGCCACCAGCAAAACCAGCACCCCGACCGCTACCACAAACACTACTACTACTACTACTACTACTACTACTACTACTACTAATAATAATAATAATAATAATAATAATAATAACCCAAGGCGCACAGAGCTGCGCTCGGTAGTGAAGTGAAAGCACGTTATAAAAATAAAACTACTGAATAATAATAATAATAATCTTTTCTACTATAGGCACAGGGCCTGAAATATTTTAGGGGAGGGAACTAGTCGATTACATCGATCCAGTGTTTCACTGGTATTTAATCTATCGACCACGAAAGGATGAAAGGCAAAGTCGACCTCTGCAGAATTTGAACCCAGAACGTAGCGACGGGCGAAATACCGCTAAGCATTTCGCCCGTCAAATCGGCAAGATGGTAGAATCATTGGCACGTCGGATAAAATACTTAGCGGCTTTTCTCTTATAGTTATGTTCTGACTTTGATTTTTACCCTTTCGAGGGTCGATGAAATAAGTACCAGGGGTTGATATAACCGACTTATACCTTCCCCAGAAAATACTGGCCTTGTGCCAAAATTTAAAACCATTATTATTATTATTATTGAAAAGTGACACTGCGGTAATATATACAAAGCCCAGTATACCCGTCTGATAAGGGTACACCAGGCACATGCATCACAACCATGTGAGCGCGACATGGTGATCTCACATCAAGATAAATAGCGCATAACCTTGCAGGTGTGGCCCAGTTAGAATTTTCTTCAGATCGAGTAGCCCATCCCACTCAAAAGGTCCCTGAATAAGGTTTGTTTAAGGACGTTGAGCAAAACACCCATGTTTCCAAAGGTGAATTACTCAAACCCCAAAGAATTCCTCTCAACACATGGCTATGATGCTACCCCACTACTTCTGCTCATGATCAGAGATGCACATATCATCAACCACTAAGGGTCATGCTCAACTGGTTAAGGTCAAACAACTGACAAGCAAATCTGTGGTATTGAGCAGAATATTTGCTGTAGCCCATCCTTTTATACCAAGACAAAACAATGTACATGATAACACTTCCAATCAATTAAGATCAGAAGCCACGAGAGCCACTGCCTGGTACTGCATCCGGGCGTTTATCATTATTATTATTATTATTATTATTATTATTATTAT
>NC_068989.1:53588913-53589616 GCF_001194135.2 Octopus bimaculoides
ATTATTATTATTATTATTATTATTATTATTATTATTATCATCATGTTATCGATGATGATGGAAGATAAAAATAACGAGGAGGAGAACGATTGATGATGATAAGGGGGATAGATGGTGGTGGTGACAGTCGTAGTAGTGGAGGTAGTTGTTAAATTCGAGGTGGCGGTGCTGTTGTTGACCATGATAATGACGATGATGATGACGTTGATGATGGCGATGATGATGATGATGATGATGATGATGCTGATGGTGGTAATGTTGGTTTTGTGTGGATAATGCTGAAGGCGGTGGTGACGAGATGGATAGAAGAGTTTAGAAAATGGAAGCCTATTAAACAAAGAGAAACACCTGCAATGTAAATTATACGACCATCAAATCCTAGTGCGTGATAACAAATTAAGATAGGAGATGGTGGCTTTTTTAAAGTTGCGCACAAATTACTATGAACGACTATGTAAGACAGGGTGAGCGAATGGTATATCACACACATACATACACGAATACTTATATGCATACATACACACATACATACATACGTACATACATACAAGCATACACACACACACATATATGTTTATATATATATGTATGCATGTGTTTATGTATTTATATATCTCGTTATATGTATGTGCATAATAACATACGTATATTTGCATATATATACATACACATATATACATATATATATATATATATATATATA
>NC_068989.1:53591011-53594217 GCF_001194135.2 Octopus bimaculoides
GATGTTGGGCAACTTGTATCACCAGATTACATCAGTTCAGTCGTTGCTGAATTATTCATTCTTTATTTTACAGCTTTGATTATCACTGGTGAAAGAAACGGCAATTAAAGAAAATATACGGTACCTGGAGGAACAATGACAGAGTGCAAGGGCCACGGCATACGAAATTAATGATGTAGGTGGCTCAGGTACTATCAATAAATGTGTGGTACGAAATTGGTTCAAGGAAGTTAACAGCAGCCTCGGAGACAAAATAAGTTTAGGGAGACCTTCGGTGATGGGAGATGAGTCTTTTGCTTGAAATGGTTGAACAACAGCCAAGCACAACCATTTGTACATTTTCAGTAGTACTTGATCCCTGAAAAAGCGCCATCAATGCACTTCTCCATACGATTGGCCTTCTGCGCAGACGCAGTCGAAAATCTCCTCATGAACTGATTACTGACTAGGCTCAACAATACATATATACATACATGTGTGTGCGTGCATACGTGTATGTGTGTATGTATGTATGTATGTATGTATGTATGTATGTATGTATGTATGTATGTGTGTTTATATATATATATATATATATATCGCCAAGCAGTGTTTAGGCATGAGCAAAATTTAGTTAAAATATGTTTGTGACGTTGATTGATTTTTCCATAAAACTATTGCTTTATAAGTTTGTTCAGAGTTGTCTGTCTTAGATACATCCCATTGACAAGAGTCAAAAAGCTCGAAGCATCGATGTCTGGGTTTCCTGACAGATGACGACACAGAACAAATCGGGTGTCTTCATGCCTTTTTGAAATAAGAGAAATATTTTCTCTTTGGTAATTACAATGAATTTGCCTGTTAGCAGTTGAAATATGTCGCAAACATATTTTAACTACCCTAAATTTTGCGTATATATATATATACTTGAAACACACATATGCATACACATACAAATATATACAGATTGCATTATACATATATCTTGTATTATGTATAGATTGTATAATCTATATACAGATTGTATAATCTTTTTATGGCTTTATTTAATGACATCTCCTTATCTGTAACTTAGAGTGTGTGTGTGTATCTGTTCGTCCACGAGACCATGGGTGAGTGTATGCATGTGCCTATGTGTGTGCTTACGTGGACATGCGTATACTTAACAAAATAATTTTTTTCTTATTCATGTATTATTTGTGTTTTATTTGCGATTAACTATACGTAGATTCAATAACTGTATATAAAAACGGAATTCAGATTTTGCCACAAGGCTAGCAATTTCGATGGAGTGAGTGAGTCGATTATATCGACCCAAGTAATCAACTGTTACTTATTTTACCGACCCCGGAAGGATGAAAACCAAAGACGAAATTTGAACTCAGAAAATAAAGACGAACGAAATACCACAAAGTATTTCACCCAGCGTGGTAACGACTCTGCCAGCCTTAAAACTAAAGAGGTTGTTCGGATAGTTGAACTTGCGATGAAAAAGAAGGAAGAGAATATGAGAAGAAAGAAACCTAATTGTTTCGAAGAAAGAGATTTTTATGAACTTTAATAACTGCACCTTGCCTTCATATATATTAAACTGCATATTAGCTCAGTAGTCAACTGGTTTTTGCAAATGTGCACTTCGAATTTAATAATATTAAATAACAAGTTTAATAATAGATTTAATTTAATAATATATTTAATAATATTATTTGAACTCTGGATGTTTCAAAGTAGAAAGACAATTAATATTGTAAATTACATCATCTGAGTATAAAGCTTTATCTACAGAGTGCCATAGTAATTTCCTTAAATTGTAGTTTTTCCAGGTTTATAAATGTCTATATGTATGCATATAACGCGCGCACACACACACACACACACACACACACACACACACACACACACACACACACACACACACACACTCACACACGCAACACACACACACACATAAATTAATAAAATATTATTACCATAATTAAAAATAATAATAAATTAGGGTACCGGAATACCACTTGCTAAATATTGGAGTTAAGATTCCAAATCCACAAATGTCTTACTATTAAGAAACACGCACTCTGAATGTAACGAAAAAGTAGACCTTACCTTGTATAAACCACAAAACAAGGACAGATATCTTGGTATCAATTGATTTCATCTTTTGTACGTTAGTACTTAAGAATCGTCAGCCAAGTTTACCGTATTTTTATTATATTCGTTACATTCACCATACGTGTTTCTTAATAGTGAGAAGTTTGTGGATTGGGCATGTTAACTGCTATTTCTAGTAACTGGTATTCCGTTTCCCTAATACATATGCGTGGCATCTTGGGTAATTGTCTTCTACTATAGTCTCGGGCCGACCAAAGCCTTGTTAGTGGATTTGGTAGACGGAAACTGAAAGAAGCTCGTCGTATATATGTATATATATGTATGTGCTTGTGTATCTATGTTTGTCCCCCCAACATCGCTTGACAATCGGTGCTGGTTTTGTTTACGTCCCTGTAACTTAGCGGTTCGACAAAAGAGATCTGTAGAATAAGTACTAGGCTTAGAAAGAATAAGTCCTGGGGTCGATTTGCTCGACTGAAGGCGGTGCTCCAGCATGGCCGCAGTCATCAAATGACTCAAACAATTAAAATAATAACAGAATATATAATAATAATAATAATAATAATAATAATAATAATAATAATAATAATCTTAATCTTTTCTACGATAGGCACAAAGCCTGAAATTTTGGGTAGGGGGATAGCCGATTACATCGACCCCAGTACTCAACTGGTGCTTATTTTATCGATTCTGAAAGGATGAAAGACAAAATGAACCTCGGCGGAATTTGAACTCAGAACGTTGCGGCAGACGAAATATCGCTAAGCATTTTGCTCGGCATGCCTATGGTTCTGCCAGCTCGCCACCTTAATAATGATACTAATACTAATAATAATAGTAATAATACTAATAATAATAGTAATAATACTAATAATAATAGTAATAATAATAATAATAATAATGATGATGATGATTTCTTTCATTTGCATTGACTAAGTTAAATAGTCTAATATTGGGGCATATAAGAACTTGGCAGAAAAAAAGTAAGGGAGAGACAAACCTACACCTCTATATATTCACGATAAGTGTGCTACCATTTACACTAACGTACCCCTAGCTTCCTTCCGTCAGATTTAAGAACTATAATTTCATAGTGTATTTCTTTTTTTTTTTTTTTT
>NC_068989.1:53594227-53596624 GCF_001194135.2 Octopus bimaculoides
TTTTTTTTTTTTTTTTTTTTGTAAACAAACTTTGCATGTGAGTTTTCTGCGATTATATGGTAAGCGGTACCGAATTTTACAATTTGCATATAATAATAATAATAATAATAATAATAATAATAATAATAATAATGATGATGAGGATGATGATGATGATGATGATGATGATGATGATGATGATGATAATGATAATGATAATAATAATAATAATATTAATAATAATAATAATAATAATAATAATAATAATGATAATAATATTTTTTATAAGCTTAAAGCTTATAAGCGATCACAATGCATTGACTAAGTTAAATAGTCTAATATTGGGGCATATAAGCCGTTGGTGTAAAAAAGTAGCATTTGCCGTACGCATGGAACTCGAACCTACCCCTATATGTTTTCGCGACAAGTGTGCTGACACCAAAAATGTTTACATACTTAAACAGCTGATTACTCCATTTTAAATTAGCCTATTAGAATTAACGAGAAATTCTAGACTAAGCTTTGAAGAAAGGAAATTTATCCTTAATTACTATTGCAACTTTGAAAACCTAGTCGAAGTGTAAAGACAGTTTGGATGGAAGACCCACCAACGCGAAATACCATGAATAAAATTAGAGATTGATCTGAAGCAGAAAGAACTGTTTAGACTACTGCATACACCATTGACCCCCCCGCAAAGGAAGCATGGATGCTCGAGACGTATTGATAGAGTATTGAAAGTCTGTGCGGTAAGCGAGTCATGGAATAGGGATTTCAAAATCCAGCACCCATTGTATTTTGAAGCGCTGTCATTGTAATAGTTACATTCCTAGAATACTCCATGCTCTTAATGAGGATGAACTGGACCGAAAAGTGTGACTTGGCAAGTGGTACTTGGAAATATTCTCAGTTTCTACAGAGGTTGTTTGGAGTGCTGAGGCTACATTAAAATTAAATGGCTCATTTAATCGCCACAATTGCACCCGCTGAGGACCTGGACATCCGCGTATTACGAAGGAACATCATGATTACTTACGAGCAGTTATAGTGTGGTTCGGTTTATCTTCAAAAGAATTAACTGGACCATTCTTTTTCTCAAGATATTCTAACTAGCCTCACAAACATGCAATTGTTGAGACGATCTGTGATGGCAAACTTTCAATAGGACTTCGAAAATTAGGAGTTTTATTTCCAGCCAAATGTAGTACCCCCACACTAGTAGAGTATTGCAAAAGCTTACTTTGATGAAATTTTGCCAAACAAGTGGATTGGACGAAGAGGTTCAGTGGACACTGCTGGACTTCTTTTTAATGAAAATACTTAAAAGATAAAGTTGACAATACAAAACTGCCAAGAGTCGTGGAATTGAGGGTAACCATCGAACGAGAATGCGAAGAAATACTGAAGAAATTGTTTTTTGATGCTTATAATTCCATTCCTTTGCGTTATAAGTGGGTCTTGGAGCAAAATGGTTATCAGTTTAAAAACAGTCGTTCGTAAAAGAAATTGAATTACGTCAGTAAAGACCTTGAAATTTTGCAAAATAAATTTTATTTAATAAACTCTAACCTTAGAATCAATCAACGTGTGTATACATACATACATACATACATACATACATACATACATTAATATATACATGCATACATACACACACACATACTTACTTACATGTATGTATGTATATGTGCACATGTGTACAGTGAAAAAGATGGAGAAATTTGTTTCATATGAATTAACCGCTGCGGAAAAGATGCGTTGTTTGACAATCTATTCTTTTCTTCTTGCACGAAAAGAAAGGGAATCAGCTTCGGAAGAATAATCACCTATTACAGTAAAAGATTTTGGCGTCAATCAAATGCATGCTTCACATTTCTGAAACATATACACTTCAAAATGTTATGGTTACTATTTGTTGGTATTATCAAGGAATCATCTATCATTCTTTTCTGCGGCCAAGAGAAATAACATATAACTTCGACAGCAAGCAAGCTGAGGAAATGAATTCCAAATTCGCCAGGAAACATTCAGCATTGATGGAGACAAGCGTCTATATTTTTACCGCACACCGCAAATCAGACCAAAGCAAAGTTGCAGCAATTTAATTCTGAAATAGTGGATCACTCTCCATAATCCCCAAACATACCACCAACAGATTATCATATTTCGTCACTTTGAGCTTTTCATTCGCAACAAAGTGTATGCCATGGAGAAGTAAAGACAACGTCTGAGCATTTTATAACTAGAAGGAGAATAATTTTTTCAAAGTAGCAATATATAGAATCCTAAGGAGATGGAAAAAAATTGCTGGTGTTGATGGGTTCTATTTTGATCAATAAATATTATACATAGGTACACAGGTTTTACTTATTCATTTCTTAGAGGCCATTTTATGTGGGACATTTTAATATTTACCTA
>NC_068989.1:53599140-53599477 GCF_001194135.2 Octopus bimaculoides
ACACACACACACACACACAGATACAGAAACGCACCCTCACATATTTATATATATATATACGACAGGCTTCTTTCAGTTTCCGTCCACCAAATCCACTCACAAGGCCCGAGGCTATAAGAGGAGACACTTGCCCAATGTGCCACGCAGTGGGCCTGAATCCGGAACCATGTGGTCGGGAAGCAAGGTTCTTACCACACACCTACGTCTGATGTTTGTATATGTATATAAAACCAAAATAAAATTAAAATATTTATCTCTCTCATGGTATCATGTACTCTTTCGTCCGACAATCAACAATAAACGCATATGTATGTGTATGTATGTATATATATATATA
>NC_068989.1:53599487-53600128 GCF_001194135.2 Octopus bimaculoides
TTCCTGTTTCTTGAGTAACGCTGCGATGGACTGGCGTCCCTTCCAGCTGGCGGGGAGGGGGGGGACACATACACCATAGAAACCGGGCCCATGAGCCTGGTTTAGGCTTTAAAAGGGCGCATACATAAAATAAAATATATATATTTATCTAAGTATGTACGTCAGTGTGTGTGGATGCACACACATACACACACAAACGCACAAACACACACATACACACACACACACAATGTAACATTTTAGAAATTTGAGCATTAAAATTCATCGTTAAACTCTTTTGTACTTATAACTGATTTATGTCCCACTTATTTGTGTATCATATATACATACATGTTTATGAAAGTATACATAAACATATCTCCCCCACCCTCTGTGTGTGTGTGTGTGTGTGTGTGTGTGTGTGTGTGTGTGTGTGTGTGTGTGTGTATATGTATGTATGTATGTATTCATCGAATGTACTACCCCCACCTTCATCGCATATGTATGATTTCATGAAAGCTAACTATCTAAGTTGATTAACGGAGTAATAGCAAATTACATCCGGGTATGATTTCAAAATCATTTACCCTACTAATCTGATCGTTATCTCGGCTAACGGGGAAAGCGGATATCTTAACGCCGATAAGAAACTATATGTTAAT
>NC_068989.1:53601119-53603005 GCF_001194135.2 Octopus bimaculoides
ACACACACACACACACACACACACACACACACACATATGTATTGCAAGAAATAAGAATTAGAACCCTTAATGTTGCATGAAGCGCACAATATATATATACACTGACAGGGGAGATAACCACGCCATGAGAGACGCAAGAAGCACTAGACTAGAATAATTTCGTCTACCAGTCTAACCGATGTGGTGAGTTTTGTCTTTTATTTCTTGCAATATAGATGCTATTCAGCACCCTCACTCACAATTAAGTCCTTTATGGCTTTATATTAGATCTATTATTGATTTATAATATATTTATTAGCATTTCACTAAACCAGCCGTAAATTTATATGTTAAATATATATACTGACCGATCGATCTAGTCAAGCTACCCGAGCAATGGTGTAGGCACTACTGACGTGTCTACAGCTGATGGACGAAACTAGTCTAGTCCAATGCTCTTATCTTCGCTCATAGGACAGTTATTTCTCCTGTCAGTGTATATACACATTGTGCGTTTCAAGAAGCATTAAGGATTTTAACTCTTATATCTTGCAATATAGGTACTATTCAGTACCCTCAGTAACAATTAGTGACATATAAATATGTATATGTGTTTATATATATATATATATATATATGACGGGTAAATACCTAAAAACCCGGGTCCCGTGCGTATCACGTCAGGTCGAAGATGAGAAGGGTGGCTTCCCTTTGCAAATACTGATAGGGCACAGAAAGTGTGTCAATAGCCAGCTGTAGGAGGTGTCCTCCTGGGGCTACAAGCTACAGTAGCATCCACCCTTAGTGGTTAGCCACATTTAAGTGGCAAATATACTTCACGTTATATATATATCATGTAATACATGTCGTACTAGAGCAGGAAAAAACTTAAACAACCACTGAAACACCTCTCAAGATAGCTTCATCTCACTGGAGGAACTATTTAGAAGTCATATACAGAGTACTGATTTTCAATTACACACTCTCCAGTTTCCATCATTATATAAATACATTAGTGAATATTGCCTGAATTTTAAAAGATTTAGAGTGAGATATTGGAGATACTAATTCACTTTTTCTTCAAATTCTTCAGTTCGAGGTAAAAGAGCAACACCTATGATCTTTTCACGGACTTCGCGATTGGTGCCAGGAAGTGGGGAGGTTATTCTTAAGACAGAAACCTAACTGGAATGCTTACGACAGAATGGACTCTGTTAAATGCCCTAAAAGGGCAGGTTATATTGTGAAACCGGGAGACACAAATATATTCCAAAAACAGAAAAAAAATTATCTAGCTATAGAAACAAAATGGAAATAAGCACAAAGCCACGAAGAGGTCACTGAAGTCCGTCTTGATTCAAATAAATCAAGTTCTTAACTTGTAAGAAACGAACGAAAGAAAATCAAATGAACCTTTCTAAATCCTATAGACGCACACAATACCGTTGACCCTTTGGCATCCAGTGTTTACATTTAATGTAACTGCTGTCCTACAGGACCATGGTGGATCAGCAGTTAGCATGCGTATAGAACAAGAGCAATAAACATAAAGATTGGTACAAGAATTTCTGCATTTAAAATTCAATAATGAATGAGGTACAAAACGTTTGATATTACGACGAACAGTTTATGTTTTGATTCAAAAAAAATTTATTTTTTAATTAAGATAAAAATATAGATTTGAAAGAAGCTCTTGCTAAAAAAGTTGTAGTTTTGCCTTTAGCACATGGCATGAGTACACACATAAACACATATAAAGGAGACAGGGTGAGAGAGACAGATAGACCAATAGTAAATGGTATAATACATCAAGATAAGCGTTTGTGTTTGTGTTTATTTATATGTGTACTGCGAGAGAGAGAGAGAGAGAGAGAGAGAGAGAGAGAGAGAGAGAGAGAGAGAGAGAG
>NC_068989.1:53603158-53604934 GCF_001194135.2 Octopus bimaculoides
TGTGTGTGTGTGTGTGTGTGTGTGTGTGTGTGTGTGTGTGTGTGTATGTGTGTACACACTCATATACACACACATACTCGCATATATATACACATAGGCACACGCATGTATATATTTCTAGTCTCATATGCAGTTCTTTGCTACGCAGCCACCACACAACCTTGCGAACTGCGTCGCCAGTTTTTGTCCTTGATCTAAAGGCAAAACAAGATGGAGCCAACACTTCCCTTACCCACCATTTTTTTTTATGTTCTCCTTTGTGAGTTTCTAAATGCAATGCAACCGTGTATATTCTATAGTAAGACTTGCTTATTCTTTGCGGAATAGTTTAGGTGTTTCAAGCACGTTTGAATGATTGTTTCCTGAAAATGTCAAGACAAAATGTCGCCCATCTGATAAAAGTAAAGAAGATTGTTGTGGTTGTGATTGTTGTTGTTGTTATTTAACCCCAGGCCAGTTATAATCGACTAGACTTGTAATCAAATCACAATCGTTTCTGCTATGACCACTCCGTGTTTTTGTTATTTATTGGATCAAAGAAGGTGACATTCAATGTATCCTACAATTCGTCTTTATGCTCTGAGTTCAAATCCCGTCGAGATCGACTTTGCCTTTCCTCCTTTCGGGCTCGATGAAATAAGTGTCTATTGAACACTAGTCGATATAATCGACTTAACCCCTCTCCCCCACCCCCAAAAAACTGCTGGCCTTGCACCAAAATTTGAAAACAATGTATCCTACATCTTTTGGAAAAATAAAGATAAACAAAAGGCAGAAGGTTGTGATTTGGGGTACACGGTGAGGAATTAGCTGCTATTACTAGCATATTCAAGGAACATGTAATGGACCTCTTACTTGTCCTTGATGCTTCAGATGTTGCTTCTGGTTTTTTGATATAGTCATGTTGAACAAATCAGGTTTAGGTATCTGCGGCGGGAATAGCAAACCAAATGCATGATTTATAGATAATATAAGCAGCAGCTTTATTCTTCTTACAAGTACCCTTGCCTCAGTAAATTACTGGTATTTAAACCATTCCATCTTTTTTTTTTAGTATTTCGAGGTACTTTTAGCTCAGTAAATTACAGGTACTTAAACTAGTCATTGTTATTCATAATTGATGTACCTTTATGCCATTACATTACGGGTACTTAAGATATTCATTTTATTTAAAATATCAATTTTATTTGAGTTCTCTTCCTCAGTGCCAAGTATTTTTACTCAAATTATTCCCTTGTTTTTGTTTCTACTTTGAAGTACCCTTTGCTCAGTTGATCACGGGTAGTTAAAATATTCATATTTGTTATTATTTGAAGTACAATAACAGTATCTCAAAGTAAATGTTACAGTCCTAACACTGTAGCAATCCTGGGGCACCGCTTTGCAGGGTTTTAGACTAACAAATCTACCCCGGTACTTTTTTCGCCAGGCACTTAGTCTGTCGGCCTCTTTTGCCAAGCAGTTAGGTTACGAAGACTTAAACAAGACAACACCTGATGTCAAGAGATATTGAGTCATAAACACAAATATAGACACACTAATATATGTATATATATATATATTCTTATTCCCATACTCGGCAACCCCTGTCGCCTAGCGTGAAATAGAAAACAAAAGTTTTTCAGTTTATCGTACTTCGATACAGAACAATCCACAACCTTCCGTCTCAGTAAACCACTATAGTCCCTAAAAGTTGTGTTTTTATTTACTACAGGTTGCTTGAAGCTTTCTTCCTACACCTCGATTCTTGGATCTTATATATATATATATATATAT
>NC_068989.1:53604982-53605369 GCF_001194135.2 Octopus bimaculoides
ATAGATAGATAGATAGATAGATAGATAGATAGATAGATAGATAGATAGATAGATAGATAAAACTTATTTGGAAAAGGATGCGTAGCGTTCGATCATATAATAATATATAAATATATGCATATATACATACATATATGTACATACCTACATATATATGCATATATACATGCATATATGGGTACAGAACATCAAGAAAACGTTAAACACAATGAGAAATGAAAACATAAAAACGAAAACAGAAAACGAATTTCTTTTGGAAAAAAGAAAATAACAGAGAAACGAGATGTACATATATGTATGTATATATGCATATATTTATATATTATTTATTATATATAAGTATACATATATATATATATATATATATATATATATATATATATATAT
>NC_068989.1:53605452-53608477 GCF_001194135.2 Octopus bimaculoides
TATATATATATATATATATATATATATATATATATATATATATATATCTGTAAGCATGTATGTATGTATATATGTATACATATGTATATGTATGAAGCTATGTATGTGTATATAAATGTATATATACAGAGAGATACAGATTGATACATACACATATATATACATATTTGTCATATATGTGTGTGTGTGTCTGTGCGTGTGTGTGTCTGTGCGTGTGTGTGTCTGTGCGTGTGTGTGTCTGTGCGTGTGCGTGCCCGCCTCTATAGGTTCTCGCTTGAAAATTGAGATTGTTTTTTTTTATGTCCCTGTAACATTGGCGATTCGGCAAAAATTACCGATAGAATAAATACTTCATATCAAAAAAAAGAAAACAAAAAAACTATTGGGATCGATTTATTGACTAAACCCTTCAAGACGATGTCCCAGAATGGCTGCAGTCCAATGAGCAAAGCAAGTAAATACTAAACGATTTGAGAGATATACCATTATGGAAACTTTACCATTCTACCATTCAACACCAGCTGCTAGGTAGTGGGTGATGAAAACTAACGCAAATCTCATACTTAAAAATTTATACATTTGTCAACATCGCCAAGAATTCTATTACAGAACAGTAAAAGTTATAAAAACTGAAATTCCTTTCATCTCAATAGCAGACCATTTGATGTTTTTTAAAAAAAAACAAGATAAAATTTCGATGACGCAATTTCGGGTTTCATTGAAAGTAAATTAAATATGGCCAACGAAATAAAAGAAAAATAATGAGATTTAAATTATAGTCGACTCCCAAACAAACATGCTAATTAATTATGTTTGTTTGGACTCTCACTCTCTAACGCTTATACACACACATACAGACACACTTACATACACAAACAGACATACACACACATACACAGACACAGATACACACATAAACACACACACTCAAAAACACAAAGTGTGTATGCATATATATGCATGTCTAAACATGTCTCTCTATTTCTCTCTCAATATATATACATACATATATATAAATATATATATATATATATATATATATATATATATATATATGAATATATATATATATATACACACACACATATATATACACATATATATATATATACATATACATACATACATACATATATATATATGTATATATATATATACATACACACACACACACACACACACATACATATATATATATATATATATATATATGTATGTATGTTTGTATATAACACACTTTGTGTGTACATATATGTATATATATATAAATATAAATATATATATATTCGCATGTTTATGTCTACATATGTATGAGTCTATATAAATAAATAAATGAATGTGTGTGTCTATGTGCGTGTATGCATGTATGCGTGCATGTGTGTGTGTGCGTTTTGCGTTCGTCTCGCAAGAGACTTGATCTGAGACCATGTGTTGAAATTGTATCATTCATATAGCGAAAGTCATTTCATTCATCTAATGACATTTAAAACTTATAAAGTTCACTTTTCCTAATATTTGTTGAAATGTCTAATTTTTCGTGGCACCACTGCATCGTTTTCACTGCCTCAAATGATATTTACGTCTTTTGTTTTGTTTTCCTCCATTGCATATATTGTTACATGTACGTAACTGTGTGGTAAGAAGTTCTCTTCTCTTCTCAACCACATGGTTCCGGGTTCAATCCAACTGCGTGGCTCCTTGGATAATTGTTTTCTACTATTGCCTCGGTCCAAGCAAAATCTTATGAGTGGATTTGGTTGACAGAAATATATATTAGATGGCGATTGTATTTTACTACTGTATCAGTTGCGTACACCGAATTGCTTATACCAATCGGTGGGTGCACGCAGCGCAGGGAACATATCATTCCCTGTTTCCCAGATCCCAGGCGACAAACTCCTCTAAGCACGTGACTGGCGGCGAGTACATGTGATTGAGAAAGTCCAACAGGACCGATGTGCACCGGGCGTTCTTGTTAGCAAATGTCGGTACGATTTGCTATATTCATCTACTTCCGATTTACATTTTTTAAATTTTTGTTTTAAGCAACACGCGTTCATGTGAGATTTTTATCTCGGGTAAAAATCGAAGGAACTTGCCAGTGTACGATTTAACTCAGGGGTTCTCAGTCATTTTCCCGTGAACCCCTTTGATTCCTATTTTACTTTGATGGGCCCCTAAAGCCATTCGATGTTCAAAAAAGTTCTATTGTATTTTTATAATTATATAGGCGGAGGCGTGGCATCTTGGGAAGGTGTCTTCTACTATAGCCTCGGCGTGACCCAAAGCCTTGTGAGTGGATTTGGTAGACGGAAGCTGAAAGAAGCCCATCGTGTGTATGTGTGTATATATATATATATATATATATATATATATATATATATATTAAATCTCTGAGCGAGATATAAACAGTAGCAATAAAGAATCGTAACATAAAATTGTCAAACGAGTGAAGTGAGTTTTCCTCACTAGCTGGTGATTAACACACGCTGAAGACGGGTAACCACTCAGAAACTCGAGTCCGTGTGTATCACGTAAGGCTAGAGATGGGAGCGATAATCTCCCCTCGCAAATACTAATTGGACACAGAATGTGTGTCGTTAGACAGCTAGAAAAGACGTCTTCCTGGTGCTATATACGTCAGTAGCACTGCCCGTGTAGGGCCCCACATTTGGTTGGCAATTATATATATATATATATATATATATATATGTATATATATATACGTATATATATAATACAGTTCTATATTTAAGGGATGAGGAATTATTTACATTATTTACATTATTTACATTTGACGGATATTCGTCCTCATCTTGTTTGTTGTTAACACAACGTTTCGGCTGATATACCCTCCAGCCTTCGTCAGGTGTCTTGGGGAAATTTCGAACCTGGGTTCTCATTCCTATCGATGTTACTATTATTATTATTATATTATTATTATAATTATTATATTATTATTATAATTATTATTACTATTATTAATCAGGTCGCTGCCGTGAATCGAACTCGGAACCTTGGGGTT
>NC_068989.1:53610193-53612326 GCF_001194135.2 Octopus bimaculoides
TATACATATATATACACACACATATATGTATATGTAGTCGATATATTTATTACTCATTATATATGTATTATGTATATATATGTATGTATGTATATACATACATGTATGTATAAATATGCATAGATATAAATGTAAATATGTGTGTGTGTATGAGTGAGTGTACATATTTATAAGTAATTCGAGGTGTGCATTTGTTTACATAAATACGTGTCAGTAACCATATGTAATATACATTATAAAGTTTATCCGAGTTTCTTATGACTGTGCAGAATACATATGCACGCGTACAACTGCTGATGTATATAGAACCGTATAGGTATATGGATCTCTATAGACATGTGCATATGTGATCACAGAAATATAATATACGAAATATACGTTCATATGTGTGTGTGTGTGTGTGTGCATGTATATGCGTGTGCACATCTGAGTGTATGCGTGTGGGGGCGGGAGGAAACGTGTGCATGTACGTACGCAGACGTACATACATATAATTAAAACTTTCCTTCGCAACCTTGAAATATCTGGTTCGAGTTCATTACGTGGTGTCTTTTGCAAGTGCTAATACCATACATTCGGACCGAATGTATGGGTAGATGTAGAGTAGGGCTCTTTGATGTAGAGTAGGGCCCTTTGATGTAGAGTAGGGCTCTTTGATTACTATTTTATTCTGCTGGACCCCTAGAGCCATCTGATGTTTAAAAATTAGTTTTATGAAAACTTCTTTAAAAATTCCTATTTCGTTTTTCACACATTAACCTGTGTAGATTGAACTATGTAAAACGTTAATGAAACATGGCTGTTTCTTGCAATACATACCAATACATACATCTAAAGCAACATCTTTTCAGGGGCCCTTAAAATACTATTGTGGGTTGCCAATTTACTATTTTGTTGCATGAATCCCTCTACCTATCCACCAAATCTTATATGGACTCTCAGGGGCCGACCCCGGTTTAGAACCACCAATGTAGAACGTGAGAAAAGCCTGTTTGACGGTTTGTGTCTGTAATTCAGAGATTCAGTCGGGTCGCACTGTGTCGCGTGGAATCTGACTGAGAGTTATATTCAAGGTAGAAGAATATGTATATCTATCTATCTATCTATCTATCTATCTATCTATCTATCTATCTATCTATCTATCTATCTATCTATCTATATATATATATATATATATATATATATATATATATATATATATATATATATATATATGTATATTTATATATAAGGTTGAGGAGGGTATTGGATTTAACCAAACCCAAGAGGATACAGGTAATACCGAGTAAGTGCTGTATACCGACTAGTTTGCCCCAGTCGTTGTATGAACAGGATTGGGGATTATAAGTCGTGTATTAGCGTGTGTATATGTAAATATATAAACATAAAAAGATAAAGAGAGCAATGGTAAGGTTGGAGAAGTATTTTATGGATAGAGTCTTACAGCTATACATATACACACACATACATATATGTATACATATGTATGTGTATATGTATGCATGTGTGTGTATATATATATGTATATATATATGTACATATATACACACACACATAGATACATACATACATATCTATATGTGTGTACATATACATATGTGTGTATAACATTCGTCAACCTGGCTATACAATCACACGCAAGCATCAAACCGTGTGCGTGTATATATCCACCCATTCAGCCATACGCGCGCGCACAAGCACAGAGACAGACACACACGCACACACACACACATACTAACAATTTTCACGCTCTCCTGTCCCAGAAAGCACTTTCTCTTCATTCCTTCTACTTCCGGTAACTTCAGAAATGTAACCGCACGTGATTACTGGCGACTTTTCTTCTTCCGTTTGCTACTTTCCTGTTTTTCCTGTTTCCAAAGAAGAGCTATGCCTGAAAAATAAAACTACTACTTTTTCCTTTCTCTGAGCGTCTTATCAATACATTGCTCGTGCTTCGTCCACACGCTTGATTTGTTTCTTTCTCTCTGTGTTTTTTTTTAATTGAGAATATATGCATATACATGCATACATATATATGTATGTATGTATTTATCTATGTATGTATGCATGCATGCATACATACATGTATGTATGTGTGTATGTATATATATATATATATATATATATATATAT
>NC_068989.1:53612336-53614280 GCF_001194135.2 Octopus bimaculoides
CACACACATATATATGTGTATGTATATATATATGTGTGTATATATATATGTGTATATACACACACTTTATATAAATACTCGAACACATATCACACCATGTGTGTGCATTGTATACATGCGCACACACACATATATCCACATATATAAATACAAGCGTACGTACGTTTGTGCATTAAACCTACATGTCTACATGCATTCACAAACAGGTGCCGTTTGCTTTAAATATTCACTCCACTGTAATGTAACCCAGCGTCCTCTCAGACTGCATGACCTCCTCTTCGATGCCTTTATATAGTTGCTGGTTGTTCCAAGACTGGCGAATAAAATTGGGTTAACTGAATTTATTAAAGTCCATTAGATAGATTACCTGTATTTCAAAGGCCCAGTTTCGTCACAAATTGTGTCACTTTGGCTTTGTCTTGAGGTCTACCTTCAATTAATAAGTGTCTGTTGATTATTCGCTGTTTTATAATTAAATGAAATCGTAACTGCATTTGTTTGCACACTCGTATATACACCCTTGTGTAACTCCGTTGCATTATCCGCCTATATTTTCATATATACTATCAACACAATGAATTCAGATATGTGTGTATGTGTGTGTGTCTGTGTGTGTGCGTAGCAGTGTGGTAAGAAACCTTCTTCCAACCACATGCTATCCGGTTCTATCCCATTGCGTCGGCAAGCGTCTTCTACTATAACCTCGGGCCGACAAAAATCCCTGTGAGTGGATTAGGTAGGCAGAAACTGAAAGAAGCCCGTCGTATATACATATATGTATATATCGATGTGTGTAAGGGTCTTTGTGACTGTGTGCCACACCGCCAGGCATGGCTAAGCCACAAATCACTTGATACCCGGGAATGCAGACCAAACCAGAAACATCCGTTTTTTAAAGACTCATCATGGACTACTTATGACTTTGGTACTCGCTGTGTAAGATAAAGGCATAAGAATTCTTACAGAAACTGTAAACAAATTTTGCTAGAGAGTTGACTGTCAGACTTAAGTAATTAGAGTAGCAATGCACTGTATCTTAATGTGAACGACAGGAAGACTAAATGCATGTTAAATATATGTCATGCCGAACGTATATTTATTCATTCGTATACCACACCCTGTGAATTGGATGAAAGACGTAAGCGATCACTGATGTGTCTTTAATGAGTGACGAAACTTAACTATCTAAATATCATTTCAAGAAGGCAAAAACACTGTTGTTGAATAACCATGTTTATCATGATTTTGAAAAAAAATTGAAATGGGGAGGAGGAGGAAAAATTCTTGTCTCCATTTTTCTATCCGTAAATTTTCAGATATGATTTTTCTTGAAATTAGTTCGGGTTTATGTTACAGGTAATTTTGAAGTATTATAACATCAAATGTCTAAAACATAAACCTGAAAAACCTTTTCAACATGAAGCCAAAACATAATCATCATGGTAATAGACCCGAGCTTAAAAGATGTATGGGCAGAAAGGAAATGTACAGTGTCTAAAACAAATGGATCCAAAGAAATTTATGTTTGGCAAACTTGATATTTTCCAGGGGAAAAGTCAAACATATAAAGCAAACCCACGAGCGTTGTTTTTTCCTGGCTCCCTTGTATCTATTCTTATTTCCTTCTCTCTCTCCCTAGTTTGTTCTTGAAATTCCCTATACTATCCGATGAAGGGCTACGTCCGAAACGTTATACGTTCTCTCTACAAATTTACTTTATAAACTTTCTCTAATAATATCAACTTGCATTTTTGTTGCTGTTATATTTTACACACATACACACACACATACACACAAGCGCGCGTATATATGCACACACACATATATATATATGCATATATACATGCATACATAGAAACATGATATATAAATATATATATACATACACACACACGCCTCTCTCTCTCTCTCTCTCTCTATATATATATATATATATATATATAT
>NC_068989.1:53614433-53616902 GCF_001194135.2 Octopus bimaculoides
ATATATATATATATATATATATATATATATATACATATATATATATACATATACATACACATATTTATACATACATGTGTATATATACACTCACACAGGTTAACCTAACTAAAGTTTTGGAGAGTCTATAATTTTTAATCAATAGAAAATAACAAAGCCTCCTATTTAGGACCAATTCATGAATAAAGGATATATGTGTGTATGTATGTATGTATGTATGTATGTATGTATATATGCAAATATGTATGTATATATTTATACATATATATATATGTGTGTGTGTGTGTGTGTGTGTGTGTGTGTGTGTGTGTTTGTGTGTGTGTGTGTATAATTCAGGGATGAAAGGAGAAGGTGGGTAGGGGTGAAGAGAGGAAGTAGGCGTGAGAAGAAGAGAAGAGAGGAGGGGAGTTAGATGAAGAGGGTAGGGGAGTTGAGCCCATGTGGCGCAAAGGATCGAAGAGAGAAAATTAATTCTTGTTCACGGCGAAGGGGTTAGTCCAGATAGCCCTGTGCAAAGACAATCAAAATACAGACACAAAACACAGACAGTTGTTGCAATGACCGGTAGAGCTGAAATAGCGCGAGACTGGGGTGTCGTTGCCGAGTTTAATGTCTCGGAGGTGCTCCGCGAACCGGTCAGTCAAGCGGTGTCCCGTTTGTCCGATGTGCAGATAAGGACAGAGAGAGCAGGAGATGCAGTAAATGACGTTGCTAGAAGTGCATGTAAATGAGTCAATGATATGATAGAAACAATGATGTGTGACTGTGAGGATGGTGCTGTTGGGGAGGTAGGGTTATGTGCGGCAGCGGAGGTGGGAGCAGGGGAACGAGCCAGGTTGAGAGGTGGGGTTAGGGAAGAAACTGTGGGCCAGGAGGTCACGGAAGTTGTGGGCTCGTTTGAAGGAGGGGAGAGGTAGGTTGGGGAAGATATGCGAAGTGGAGGGGTCGACTGGAGTCGCGGGAATGCTCGGAGAATGGTGCGTTGGAAATCAAGGTGGAGGGGTGGTAGGTAAGGGGAAACGTAACGGCTGGGTAACGGGTAACGCGAAACGAGGGGAAACGGGTAAGGGGAAACGCGGGGAAACGGGTAACGAGGGAGCGCGAGACGGGAGAGAGAGCAGATGCACAGTCCACGGAACGTGCTCTGGCAAGTGCGGTGTGGATAGTGGTGAGAGGATATCCACGAAGGATGAAGTGGCGAGCCATGAGTCGAGACTGAGTCTCAAAGTCATAGTTGTCACTGCAGAGTCTGCGCAAACGGAGGAATTGGGAGTATGGGTTGGAGAGCTTTGTGTGCGTAGGGTGGGAGGAGAAGAAACTCTCTGATAATCTCATTGTGTTAACTTGCCCTAATTTTAGGGACTTGTTATATAAAATTATTAATATAAAAGAGTTGCTTGTATTCCTTAAATTAGTAATTACCAAAATTTACTAATACTTCTTTAAAATGCCTCGCGACCGAGGGTGCCTTTAGCAGAATCATCTCAGCTTGTTGCGTAAGTACAGCTCCATCACTATCCAATTTCTATGAAAACATTGTTCCGTAGACGCTAGTGCTGTCCCACAGAAAATATTGTCTCCACGAAAAATCGCGCTGTTGAGAGTTATCACTAAACGGGGATGTACAAAACTGGGTATAAATGTGTTCGTTTTTATTTGTATGCGTGTGTGCGCTAGATTCGTATGTGTATATATGTACATCTATCCAAGCACTCACAGACATATATGTAAACACACACACATGTGCATAGAAACATGCACAAACGCATTTATATATTGGTCTAAGTCCAGTGATGTTATATAAAAACATCCAAGCAGGTATTTTGGAAATGTCACTGAAACAGAAAACAAAGAAGACAAAATGCAAGGTAAAAAGAGACAGAAAGAAAGAAAGTAAAGAAAGAGAAACAATAACGATAAGGCGGAAGTGAATGAAACGATGAATGGAATGAAGGAAAGAAGTAAAAACTGAGGAGATAAAACGATGACGTGAAATTCCTTCCCATTTCGCTGTTTTCGCTGTTTTCCATCAAAAGAACTGAAACACTTTGTATGTCTTTGATTAAAATCCGGCCGAGGATAGATGGAATTTTTGCACGATCCACAAAGGGAAAGCGGCGACCTTTAGAGGGCTGTTGAGGAGTATTGACATATGAGGGGCAAGAGAGACAGAAAGAGATAGAGACAGAGAGAGGAAGAGACAGAGAGAGAGACAGAGACAGAGAGAGGAAGAGAGGATGAGAGAGAGAGAAGGAAGAGAGGGAGAGAAATGAAGAGAGAAAGGGAGTGGAAGAGAGGAAGAGACAGAGGAAGAGAGAGAGAGAAGAGAGAGAGGAAGAGAGAGAGAGGAAGAGAGAGAGGAAGAGAGAGAGAGGAAGAGAAAGAGAGAGAAGAAGAGAGAGAGGAAGAGAGAGAGGAAGAGAGAGAGAGAGGAAGAGAGAGAGAGGAAGAGAGAGAGAGAGAGAGAGG
>NC_068989.1:53617120-53617739 GCF_001194135.2 Octopus bimaculoides
AGAGAGAGAGAGAGGAAGAGAGAGAGAGAAGAAGAGAGAGAGAGAAGAAGAGAGAGAGGAAGAGAGAGAGAGAGGAAGAGAGAGAGAGAGGAAGAGAGAGAGAGAGGAAGAGAGAGAGAGGAAGAGAGAGAGAGAGAGAGAGGGAGCAAAAATGAGGGAAAAGTATTGTGGAGAGAAAGGGTGAGGATGGGAAAAGAAAACGAAAAAGACTGTGAGAAAGAAAGCCAGAGGAAATATAAATGGTGATGGTGGGAGCGAATAAAATGTGTATGACGTAAAGACAAGAACAAGGAGGAGTAATATGGAAAGAGACAGATTAAGAGATAAACTAGAGAGAATGGGAGAGGAGTATAGGTGAACGTTTGTGTAGGTGTGTGTGTGTGTGTGCGTGTTTACATATGTCTGCCTTTGCGTGATGTACACGTGTGTTTATGTCAGAGTAATATTTTCTTTGAGTGAGCGTTTGTGAATGTGAAGTGTAATATATACAGAGCTTCATAAAAAGAAGTGTATGCAGAGGATATACAAGACGTAATTCTATTTAGACATGGTCTAAATTCTTATCTATCTATCTATCTATCTATCTATCTATCTATCTATATATATATATATATATATA
>NC_068989.1:53618435-53622594 GCF_001194135.2 Octopus bimaculoides
AAGCGGGAATACTTCCGGGTTGCTTCTGGGTACCCATGTGGAGACAGGAATAAAAATTCAACATTGACTATATTCCGTGTATATATTTGATAAATAAATTCAGAAAGGGATAAAACTCTTTTACAAGAATTTTATCAAGAAGCGAGTGTGTAAAAAAATTCATAAGGGAAATTTCTATTCCCAAGAATATAATTATTCGTTTATATTTATATAAAGGGCATTATTACAGAAAATAATAACGCCACACAGTGGATATATATATATATATATATATATATATATATATATATACATATGTGATCTTTTATCTTTTAGCTTTTACTTGTTTCAGTCATTAGACTGCGACTATGCTGGCGCACCGCGTTGAAGAGCATATTCTATCGACCTATTTTGCTAAACCGCTAAGTTGCAGTGACGTAAACACTCCAAAACTGTCATCTGTGTGTGTGTGTATATATATATATATATACAAACAATATATGAGCATATGCATGTACACACCCAAAAGACCTCAACATTAGCTTCAAAATTTAGCCAAGGCTAGGACCACGGACCATACGTCCCCTACCCAATTTAGGATCGGAACGCATAAATACACTGCAACACAATTTCTTTTCCTCAACAAGCCCTGCTCTATCCAACATTGTCCCGAAACAGATCAAAGAAGAAAAGGATCCCATCACCTTTATACGGAATCTGGACAAATTTCCTGGATGCAACTCATTCAACAAGAACTTCCTACTCGAATGGCCCATGATACCACAAAACTTGATTTAAAAAGGATTTAGCAAATCCTATCAGGCGGTGGTATTAAGTTAAATATGGCCTGGACCAGTCTTTGGTCGAGATATATCTAAGTTTTATATATATATATATATACGATGGGCTTTCTGCAGCCTCGGTCCATCAAATCCACAAGGTCTTGATCGGCCTGAGGCTACAGTAGAAGACACCCGTCCAAGGCGCAACGGAGTGGGACTGACAGAGAAGCAAACTTCTTGTCTCTCTCTCTCTCTCTCTCTCTCTCTCTCTCTCTCTCTCTCTCTCACACACACACACACACACACAGGTTTGACCAAAAGTCACCTGACAGTAAATCAACACTAATTTATTCCAAGATATATTTATATTTAACAACTGAATGAATTTAATAAAAGTATCTAAATATGAAACAACATCAAAATAGTTCATATTGAAGTCCTTCTTCAGCGACACATTTTTCCATTCGAGTCGATACAGAATTACAGATAGCATTTATGGAATTTTGATTTACTGTCGTGTGACTTTTGGCCAGAACTGAATATTTGCAATACATACAACAACCAGAGGACACAACACGCATATAAAGTATTTGGCGGTTGCAATGGATTTGTACTGACTCAGAAGTTTAGAGTTTATGTATATATGGTGAACTGCTGTAGCAGAGTGCTGTCATTATGAGAAAGGCCTGGAGATAGCTTGCTTGTGTGCAGTGTCGCGGTGTGCTTGGAGATTCGTAGTAAGGACATTATTTCCGATTAACTGTTGCTGTTCTTGTGGTTGTTAATGATGATTCGTCTTGGCAAACCCTGACAACAACACTATTTACAGCATTATGATATATTACATAACGTTCTCCTAGTATGAGGTATGAAAAATAAATAAATGAAAGAGGAGCCGGTCGCAGCTGGAAAGGAATTGATCATAAATGTCACTATATTTTTTTCTCGTATTACCTTTCAAGAGGAATGTTAGATTAAATGGTATCTTAGTGTTATGGATGTTCTTCTTGTTGTTGTTTAATTCTCGGCCACATCTAATAAAGCAGACTTATGATTAAAAATTAAAGATGCTACAACCCCGTGACCATTCCGTATAATTAGACATAATCCATCTGCAATTATAATATTCATATGTGATTCTCTTAAAAAATTAAAAAAAAACTATGGCAGGGTATAATTTCATTTTAAATTTTGGCACAAGACCAGCATTTTCGGGGAAGGGGTAAGTCGATTACATCGACATCAGTGTTCAACTGGTACTCATTTTATCGACCCTGAAAGGATGAAAGCGAAATCGACACTGGTAACATTTGAACTCCCAACGTAAAGACGGACGAAATGCTGCTAAACATTTTTTTTCCGGCGGGCTGACGATTTTGCCAGCTTACAGCCTTACGACAGAGTATAATTCGAGAGATTATTTAGTTGATATATATTGCAGGTTGCGCGATTATGTGGAGGCATACTCATTCTCAGTGATAGTAAATGTTGAGTATGCTAGAGTTTGTTTATAATAAATGTGAATAAAAAGTAATGTCTTTAATGAGAGATAAAACTAATTAGTTAGATCATTAATTCAAGCTCTCGAATTCCCTTTGGTTTATCCATTAGGTTTATTTTCATTGAAGTGTAGGAGTATATTTGTACGAAATATATTTCATCAGGACAAGAATATAATTTAATAACATCATCGTTACAAAAGTGATATCACTGTAAAAACTTTATCTTTAGAGATGTGATAGCATTTAATGTATATTTTTTTATCTTTATCTTTACAAGAATGATATTGCAAAGCCTTTATTATGATAATACCTTATTTACAATGATGACATCATTGAAAAACTTTATCTTTACACTGATATCATAGTAACCACATTATTTTCGAAGGACGATATCACTTTAAAGTGTATTTTTCTCTTAACAGTCATTTCATTGTAAAAACATTATCTTCATAAAGATGATACTGTTCGACATAGCTGCAATTTTTTTTCTGAAATATTGATTTCACATTTTGGCACAAGGCCAGCAATTTCTCGGAGAGAGAGTTAATTGATTACATTGATCCCCACTGTTCAACTCGTACTTATCTTATCGACCCCGAACGGATGAAAGGCAATGTTGACTTCGGTGGAATTTGAACTCAGAATGTAAAGACGGACGAAATGCTGCTAAGCATTTTGCCCGGCGTGCTAACGATTCTGCTAGCTCGTCGCCTTAATTTCCCTATGAAATATTGCGATTCTGTGCATCCCTGTGCATCTGTGAGTCTTTGTTTGTAACTGAGATGGTGTTTAATCCCAAATCAGCTGTGATTAAGACATTCCATCCGCGACAACCCAACTTTAATTGTGTCATAGTATAACTTCGATTCCTATTTTTCTTGGTTACGAACACAACAGAATATTCTTGTAGCTATAGTCCTTATTTTGCATTTTCTACTCCCGGCTAGATTAGCTATTAGTTTTATCCTGCGCAGTAGTGACCCCATGAGGGCCCTGCGAGCTCAGGACAGGACGGCAAATTCAAGACATGGTGGTATTGATAGTGGTGGCGGTATTCGCGGTAGTAATTTGATTTTTGTTGCTGTTGGCGGTGTTGGTAGTGATGGTGGTGGTGATGATGGTGACGACGGCGGTGATGGTGGGGTACGATTTAGTGGGGGTAGTAGTTGTAGCAGTAGTGGTGGTTGTGGTAGTGGTGATGATGGCGGTGATGGTATTGGTAGTAGTTGTAGCAGTAGTGGTCGTTGTGTTGGTGGTGGTGGCGGTGGTAGTGAGATTTAATATTTGTTTCGTATTTCTTTATTACCCACAAGGGGCTAAACATAGAGGGGACAAACAAGGACAGACAAAGGGGTTAAGTCGATTATATCGTCCCCAGTGCGTAACTGGTACTTATTTAATCGACCCCGAAGGGATGAAAGGCAAAGTCGACCACGGCGGAATTTGAACTCAGAACGTAGTGGCAGACGAAATACCGCTAAGCATTTCGCCCGCCTTGCTAACGTTTCTGCCAGCTCGCCGCCTTTAATATTTCTTTCTGCCATTTCTTTCTTCTCACTTATACCTAACCGTATGTACACCACCTCCCTCACGATCTATAACCCCTATTATTCTATTCATCTGCTTCCTGTTTTTGTTGTTGTAGGGGAGAGAGGGATTCTTCTTTTTCATTATCTTCGTTTTTTCCTCGTCATGGTTCCCCGCTCCTATTCCGCCTCATGCTCCCTCCTCCTCCTCCTCTTGATCTTCCTTAGCAACTATGGTAGCAACAGCTACTACTACACACTAGTACCACCACAACCACTACCACTACCACCACCGTCACCACTACTTTCACTAATACTATTAATACAATAACAACAACTACTACTACTACTGCTACTTCTACTATTACTA
>NC_068989.1:53622604-53624943 GCF_001194135.2 Octopus bimaculoides
CACAACCACCACCGCTGCCACCACCACCACAACCACCACCGCCACTACTAGTAATACAACAGCAGCTACTACTACTTCTAAGAGTAACTCTATGATTACTACAACTACTACCACTTCTATGACTACTACTAATACTACATCCACCGCTGCTGCCACCACCACCACCACCACCAATGACAACAACAACACGACCACCTCCACAACTCAACGTCCTCTTCTGCCTTTGTTTAACCCTACCACTCTTCCCACTACCTCTTGTGTTTTGTTGTCTCCGTGTACACAGGTACACCAACACATCACACGCTGCCGGTCCCTTTGATCTCTGACAATACCTCCCAATTTATTTACCTCTTCTTTTCTCTGTCTATACATACACACGCACACACAAATCTACACACACACACACACACACACACACACTACCTACACACACGCAGATTCTCTCGATTTGACATGCCTTATATATATATATATATATATATATATATATATATATATATATATATATATGTTTGTGTATTTCCCCTTGCGTGTGAGTATGCGGCCATTTGTGTGCTTTATGTGTGTAGCGTGTGCGTGTGCGTGAGTGTGCGTGCGTGTGTGTGTATGTGTGTGTGTGTGTATGTGAGCGCATGCAAGCAAGAGTATATGTATTTGAATGTCCTTCTTTTTATATGTGCATATGCATGTGTAAGTTTACTCTTTTATTTGTTTCAGTGATTTGACTGCAGCCATGATTGAGAACCACCTTCAGCCGAACAAATCGACTCCAGGACTTATTCGTTGTAAGCCTAGTACTTATTCTACCGGCTTCTTTTTGCCGAACCGCTAAGTTACCTAGGTTACGGAGACGTAAACAAACCAGCATCGGTTGTCAAGCGATTGGGCGGGCGGAGAAACACAGTTACACAGACATACTAACACATATATATACATACATACATATATATATATATACATATATATATATATACATATACATATACAGGTGCAGGAATGGCTGTGTGGTAAGTAGCTTGCTTACCAACCACATGGTTCCGGGTTCAGTCCCACTGCGTGGCACTTTAGGCAAGTGTCTTCTACTATAGTCTCGGGCCGACCAAAGCCATGTGAGTGGATTTGGTAGACGGAAACTGAAAGAAGCCCGTCGTATATACGTATATGTATATATGTATGTTTGTGGGTCTGTGTTTATCCCCCCAACATCGCTTGACAACCGATGCTGGGGTGTTTATGTCCTCGTAACTTAGCGGTTCGGCAAAACAGTCCGGTAGAATAAGTACTAGGCTTACAAAGAATAAGTCCTGGGGTCGATTTGCTCGACTAAAGGCGGTGCTCCAGCATGGCTGCAGTCAAATGACTGAAACAAGTAAAAGAGTATATACATATATATATATGACGAGCTTCTTTTAGTTTCCGTTCACCAAATCCACTCACAAGGCTTTGGTCAGCCTGACGTTATAGTAGAAAACACTTGGCCAATGTACTATGCAGTGGAACTGAACCCGGAACCATGTAGTTGGTAAGCAAGGTACTTCCACACAGCCATTCCTGCGCCTATAGTTTATGTGTGTATCTATATGTGTGTGACCTAGTAATTTGGTTGCATTCAAGATCGCAAGATCGAGGTTTCGATTCTCGGACCGGGAAGTGCGTTGTTTTCTTGAACAAAACATTTAATTTCACCCGGTGTGTGTGTGTGTTTGTGTATATATAAGGCAATATGTTTCACTTATTTCCATGAGTTTAGCCATGTATTTGTAAGTATATTCACACATACGAAGGCGCGTAGCTTAGAGGTTAAGGTATTGCACTCAAGATCGCTAGATCATGGGTTCGAATTTCAGACCGGGCGGCAAGTTTTGTTCTCCAGCAAAACACTTTTATTTCACGTTGCTCCCATCCCATTCAGCTGTAAACGTGTAAACCTGTGACAGAATAAATAGCCTTCCGATCAAGGGATAGCTGGCCTGCTCGCCTAAGCAGCGGGGTAGCGTCATTCGAAAACTAAATGCGCAGTGCATTGTGACCAGCGATGAATAACAATATCCGATACTTTAGCCAATACCGTGATACATATATGCAAACATAAGCATGCATGCACACACACACACACACACACACACACACAAATAATGCATACGTGCATGCATATATCCTTATACGCACATATATATGGATATGCGTGTGTGTACCTTTATGTGTGGATATATATGTATGTATCTATAAACGTTCTTAAGTAAGTATACGTTTTCGTACGTAAGAATAGTTATGAATTTCACAGATATATATACATACATATATATATATATATATATATATATATATATATATATATA
>NC_068989.1:53625770-53627456 GCF_001194135.2 Octopus bimaculoides
TGTGTTCAAATATATAATATGTGGAGAGTGCATACGCTTAAAAAAAAAACAAAAACAAAACATAATATTCTCCTGCTGAATCGAAACTGCGATAGAAGCTAATACTAGTGATAATTTTAGTGTTGAATCAAATGAGGTCGTACGACCTTTACAAAGAGATCGTAATGAGTTTTTTGGGTATTTCACTTGACAAGCAACGATCTTCGGCCCGCAATGCAAAACTATATGCGTAAGGCGATGTTGGAGCAATGGGTTCTCTTTTATGGCTTACGCTCGCGTAGGCATTAGAAAGTATTAGAAGAAAACATACACATGTAGTAACTATGTGTTACACACACATGTATTAATGTTACAGAAAAGAGCAAAAGATCAGTTCCTTACGACCGTTTCTGCCAAGAGGCAATAAGATCCTCCATGTCATCTCCATCTCCTCAGTGTTCTGCAGGGATGGGCAGATAAAGTTTGGATGATGAGTGTACCTCTAGGCTTCTTCAGAGGGTCTAAGTGGTTAGGAGGGTTAATACATATGATAAGCAGTTAACAATATGTGCAGCGTATTTGTCATTATTGAAAAGGGCAGAAAAGGAATAGGAGCAAAGATGAGGCTGTGAGAAAAGTGCAACTTATTAAAATGAATTAGGTACAGGAAGGGGAAATAAGCTATAAACTTTCCATGATGTATTCCAAAATATTTACTTGATTTATTTTTGTCTTATCTGTTAACCATCAACGAACCGGAACCGCTTCATGGTTTTCAAAAAAAAGCTAACCAATTAGGTTGTAGGACTGACCATGACCCTCACCCCACTACATATAGGGATTCAGAGACTTGTTGATCGGCAAAATAATAATGAACACTAACAACGCACTTTAGTCACTACCTGGTTCCTTATTCTCATTATTACACTTATATACCAAATTTTCCCATGATGGTTTAACCATCATAGGCTGCTTATACCATACCATCCGCAACTTTGTACCTAGTAACTGGCACTTTACGTATGAACTTTCACCTCCGTAACACGGACCATACCTTCAAATCCACCACTGTATTGCTATGTAAATATAATGTGAATTTCTGTGTAAACATAATGCGAGCTACTGCCTAAATTCACCCTTCCTAAAAACCCCTCCCAAGAACGACTATACTCTCCTATCCACCATTGGACGAAGTAACATGGATCCTGGAATACATCATGGAAAGTTTATAGCTTATTTCCCCTTCCTGTACCTAATTCATTTTAATAAGTTGCACTTTTCTCACAGCCTCATATTTGCTCCTATTCTTTTTCTGCCCTTTTTAATAATGGCATACACTGTACCTATTGTTAACTGCTTATCATATGTATTAGCCCTCCTAACTACTTAGACACTCTGAAGAAGCCTAGAGGTACACTCATCATCCAAACTTTATCTGCCCATCCCTACAGAACACTGAAGAGATGGAGATGGCATGGAGGATTTCGTTGCCACTTGGCAGGAACGGCCGTAAGGAACTGATATTTTGCTCTTTTCTGTAATATTAATACATGTGTGTGTAACACATAGTTACTACATGTGTATGTTTTCTTCTAATACTTTCTAATGCTTTGGAATAAATAGACACACTGGAATATCTACCGGATAATGTGTGTCGTATTGTATCCTCTCCATTTCCTTATTTTCCGTATATATATATATATATAT
>NC_068989.1:53628029-53637587 GCF_001194135.2 Octopus bimaculoides
GTGTGCGTGTGTGTGTGTGTGTGAGTGTGTGAGTGTGTGTGAGTGTCTTTGTATGTATGTTTACGTGTATGTATGTAGGTATGAATGTATGTATGAAATATATATATATATATATATATATATATGGCAAATTTATATGTGGGCGTGTGTATACGTTAATATTTCTGTTTTGTTCCACAAGCCATTTTAACTCTATAAATCACTATATTTCTCTCTCTTTCTTTTTCTCTCTCTAACCTCAGCTCACCTCACAACCTCCTATATACATTTTTTACAACCACCTACTCGTCCTCTACCGCTACCACCTACACGCACATAAAACTCTTTATCACTCCAGCTTTCACACTCTTTCGTTTTGATGCTCCACCTTCTGCTCTTACCACCCAACGTACGGCTTTTAAAATCCCACTTAGAAACCTTTATCGGTGCCACTTATAAACCATCACCGCCCCATATAATCACGGTTTGTACCAGCTAAACTCGTGATGAAAGCGCAGATGGAACCGATTCCCGTTATAGAATACATCATGTGAACACATTGAAGCCAGTGTCAGCCCTATTTACAACACTTATCACCTACATTAATGTTGTATACACTGAAGACACTGAGGACATTTCGAGTCTGCTAAAAGCAACAAATAATTCTTTCTACTGTCTTAATGAGAGGACTTATTGTGTAAGAGGAATAACTATTATTGTATAACTTATTGTGATTGTACAGTATGATAAAATGATTAAGACGATAGCTTCGCAACAACTAAGTCCCAAGCTCGATCTTACTGCATGCCATCTTGCGCAAATATCATTTTCTATTGCATAATAAGGGAAGATAGGTAGTTTGGAAATCATATAGAGGTTCGAAGGGTGGCTGGTACCTGTTATTTAAAAAAAAGAAATAATCACAGCCTTGTTACATGCTGTATCACTATATCATGATAATTCCGCATGAGAAATACATTAAGGTTACACGTGCCGGTAGCGTGATCTGGGATCTTTTCAGTTTGGCTGTCAATTGTCGAAAATTCAAAGTTTACTGAAAATTTTAAAATTTGGCACATTAATGTAGTTTTCCAAGCTGAATCTCAGGAGATATTTCACTTTTTTCAGAAAAAAAAAAAAAAAAACAACTTATAGAGATTTAAAGTTTGATAATATTCAGCCGGTCAGAAAATAGGATTTGGTTAAAATTATCAAAAATTTGCAAACTTAAAAGCTAATAACTCTTTATTTATTGAGTTATTGCGAAAATGAATTTCAAAGCAGTGATTAGCATATAAAACCATCATTACACCAACTATGAAATCACTTCGAACAGGAATTGAAGAGATTGAAAATTGGTAACCAAACTGAAAAGATCCCTGCTCTGCCATGTATTTTAATTTAGAAACAAGTGATTTAATCGATCAAATAACTTCAAACGTGACATAAACGAATTCAACTAATATACAACATTCATTGCATTGTGAAGGCAGGGTTTCAGATTTCTATAATTATTTGAGACAACCGAATTTGAACTTTTTTCCTTTTCCCCTGAATTAAATATGTATAAATATACTCATATTTCGGAGATGTACATGTCTGGCAAGTGATTTGACCTGACACCATGTGCTGAAATTGAGACGGTTACAAATTATAGCGTGGAAGACACATTAGCTATTCAAAATCACACAAAATTTGACTTTCGACACCAAATGAATTATTAGTCAC
Organism: Octopus bimaculoides; assembly: GCF_001194135.2. NCBI lineage: Eukaryota > Metazoa > Mollusca > Cephalopoda > Octopoda > Octopodidae > Octopus > Octopus bimaculoides. The sequence continues at coordinate 53,629,737 of NC_068989.1, forward strand.
ATTGGGTATTTTGTCACCCCCAAATTTTTTAAGTGCTCGTAATTTCTAGTTGACAACTTGTTTCTTATGCTCCCTCCCACTACTTCCCTGACTCAGTGAGGGTGTGTAGCACGCGCTGAGGTGCCGTTGTAGCTCAGTGACTTTTATTTCAACCAGTTGGGAATCATTGTGACAGGTAAAGACTGTATACGAAGCTATATATAAGAGGCTATATAAAGGGCTACATATAAAGTTCCTGGCTTTGGGTGAAAATAAAAACAAAGTACAGGAGAATCAGTTAATTATGATTTTATTCACCATATTCCCCTCTCAGATTCACACACTTTATCCATTTTCAGAAGTCCGAGGTGACTAATGCAGGGTTAATTGAAGATAACAGTTTTGTGTGGTTTTGAATGGCTAATATGTGTATTCGACGCCGTCATTGTCTTATTTCCTACCGTGGACTTGATTATTGAAGCCAGCACATGGAACAAGTGCCAGCTTTCAGTGATCTTTAAAGTTAATGCTAGCATCGTATAGGCAATGGTGGTGTAATATCTTACACATTGTATAAAGGATGTAGCCGTCACGTGTGGTGTTAGAAAGAAAAACAAATCAGAGTATATATATATATATATATATATATATATATATACACGAGGTCTGATCAAAAAGTATGGGGACTACTACTATAAAAAAAAATCAACACATGTCAATGTGGTATTTAATATCCTTCGAAGTATTCTGTTCTGAAGGCACACACTTTACCTAGCGTCGTTTCCATAGATGGAAACATTCCTGGAACTCCCTTTTGAGGATAGCGAGCAGCTGCCTCATCGCACTCTCTGGAATTTCCTCGACACCTTAAAATATTGTTCTTTCGAAAGGAATTCCCTTCAATCTTGGGTTTCGGGGTCATAGGCATAGACTTACGAGTCGTTAGCTGTTATGATCGTTTTCAAAAAGTTTTCATCTTCCTTGACACAATCAAAGAGACCCTTCGCAGCTGAAACCCGATCTTCTTTCTGAGACAACCACACTCTACACACTTTACTTCCAAGCACTGCTATAAATAACGGACAAGAGCGAGAACGTTATAATGTAGTGTGCATTCGCGACAGAGTTCAAAGTCAATCTGCGTATTATAGCATTACAGCTTTGTTACCATTGTAACACTCTCTATATATTTTGATCAGATCTCGTACAGATATATATATATATGTGTGTGTGTGTGTGTGTGTGTGTGTGTGTGTGTGTGTGTGTGTGTGTGTGTGTGTGTGTGCGTGTATGTATGTGTGTGTGTAACAAAAAGCAGAAAAACAAATTAATTTAATTATTTTAATGGCATGAATTATTATTGTTATTTATATAATTACGTATTTATGCAAGTAATGATATTTTATACTTCTGGAAAAACAAATTATGAAACAAATGTGAAACTAATGCTTTTCTGTTTTTTTTTTAAATTCTAAATATAGTACTATGTAGGATATTTTAAACTGTTTCTGCATATACAAGCAAGTTTGTTCCCTTACGATTTAATGCATTGTAAACGTGTTATGAGTTATGCTCTTATCGGGGAATATTCTTTAATGCTTATACATCACACTTTTCCTCATTGTCTGTTCCACATTATATCTTTTTTTCTTTTTTTCTAATGAAGGACTAACGCCCGAAACGTTAGGTACACTTTCTCTTCTTTTTAAGCATTAAACTAATAACGCCTTGGTTGAAATTTACTCTCGTTTTGTCTTCCTTTTGCTAATTACTAAATATCTGTGTACATACAAACATACATACACACGCACACACACATGCATTTGTATAATGTGTGTGTGTATACACACACGTATATAATAATCGTTCCATATATATATATTTTCATATACACACACACATTCATATAAGCGCATGTTTACATGAATCTATGCGTACAATCATGCGTAGATATACCCGTACATATAAACATACATATATCCATACATACACGGTGTGTATATAAGATGCAAGTATATTTCTTTATAGACTAGTTAGAGTGAAAAGCGGTCTTGACAATGCCCTTTGTAGATCCTCAAAGAGTGAAGTGGAGTCGGCCAGTTCCCAGCTTTCAACATCAACTGAAAAAATGTGAGTAGGTTGCATGTAGCAAGATTCAGTGAAACTAAAAGTACTCAAGGTCCAGGTGGCGATATTGAACCTCTCTTGTAAGCGAAGCTCAGAGAAGGGATATTATAGTTCGGCAAGTTCACTTAAATCGTCGGCAACAATAAAACAACATCATGCATATAAGTACATAAATTCGGCAAAGCATAAACTTAGAAGAAATTGCCACGAAAATGTAGTACGGAAGCTGAATTTTAAATACCAGATGGTTTTGTTGACATTTTTAATATGGTTCTTACTGAACTAAGTGCTTATAATTTATTATATCTGTTGCTGTTGTTGTTGTTATTATAACTATTATTATTGTTATTATTATTATTATTATTGTTATTATTATTATTATTATTATTATTATTATTATTATTATTATTATTATTATTATTATTATTATTTATTAACATTATTTTTTTACATATTAATAAAGAAAACTACTAAAGCTAATAGTAGTAGTAGTAGTAGTAGTAGTAGTAGTAGTATAAATTATCACTATTATCGCTTTTGTTGATAGTGTCTTTGTTGTTGCTTTTGTTAATATTTTCTCGACGTGGCAAGACTTTTTTTCCACATGCTCCTCGTTGTTACTTATTGGTAATTTTCTGTCACAGAAGTGGATGCTTATTTTAAGTGACATGTCGTGTACGCTTGTTTACGAGGTAAAGTGAGAATTAATTTTATTATTTTTACTCTGTATAAGCAAAAAAAAATGACCTTTAGGAAAAAAAAAAAAAAGACGTTCAACATTGCAATGTGGCGACAAAACATAAAAGGATAACTCCTTAAGAAAGAAAAAAAAAAGAAAGAAAATATATTTCTCCAAACATTAAAAAAAAAATGGCAAAATAATGTGAAATAATGTAGAACTCATATGATATGAAAGACAGAAACATTAAGTTTTCCAAAATATAAAAAAAATATTGTTGAGAGTGGCTTATTTGGAAGCAACAACAACAACAACAACAACAACAACAACAACAACAACAATGACAACGACAACAACAACAACAACAGCAGCAGCAGCAGTAGCAGCAGCAGCAGCAACAACAACGGCAACGAGAACAACAAGTGCAACAGCAGCAGCAGCAGAATCAAGATAGGTTTTGGTAAAATTTCCTTACACACAGAGTTTCTCAATATGGCTATGAAAGCATTGCTTTAGAATCTTGTCTTCAATGAGTCATTCCGCCTCCTTGGCCGAAGAAAATGTGGAAGAACAAACAAGGCAAAACCTAGAGCAAGTATAGCTGCAGGAATGCTGGAGGTTTTCTCTATGCTCTCCAGAGATCAACTAAAGGATGAATTGGCCGTATGGATAAGCATCTTTTATGTCCATTGAAGCAATGCTTACAGTGCCCTTTGTTTGTCACACCATCAAGTGCAAAGTCAAGTGGAAACAATGTGAAAAACATATGCCTATTGCGTCATATCTTAGCAGATGAGCCAGCATAGCACTATATCTGCTAGATAGAGGTTGACTCTACCCTAGCTTCATCTGTCCTTTTGACAGGTATTGTTTTTGGTCCTTCAAGGTCTCAAGGAACTATCCTCACCAAGCTCAACTGGTAGGAGTGCAAGTTTAGTCGCCACGACTCATCCATACAACAGGTTGTTGTTGGCACTCCGTCGCTTACGACGTCGAGGGTTCCAGTTGATCCGATCGACGGAACAGCCTGCTCGTGAAATTAACGTACAAGTGGCTGAGCACTCCACAGACACGTGTACCCTTATCGTAGTTCTCGGGGATATTCAGCGTGACACAGTGTGACAAGGCTGACCCCTTGAATTACAGGCACAACAGAAACAGGAAGTAAGAGTGAGAGAAAGTTGTGGTGAAAGAGTACAGCAGGGTTCACCACCATCCCCTGCCGGAGCCTCGTGATGCTTTAGGTGTCTTCGCTCAATAAACACTCACAACGCCCGGTCTGGGAATCGAAACCGCGATCCTATGACCACGAGCCCGCTGCCCTAACCACTAGGCCATTGCGCCTCCACACAACAAGTTGTAAGAGAGAGGCAACCTTTAACCTTTCTTAAGGCATGTCTCATGTCTCTACATTACATAGATATAAAACCGGGCATGTAAGAAATGACAATGGACATTTTGGGGATCTTTCGCTTGCACTTGAAATTCATGGTGCTCCCACATTCCTGAGCCTGCTACCCGTATTGACACTAGATACCTTGCCTCGGATTGTCTCTGGATCATGTCAATAGCAGACAGAGGATCATCGAGGTACCGTAGAACCTTTTTGAGCTTAAAGCTTTGCGTAGGCATAGCTGACATTTTGTATGGGCAATGGTCAGTGATGGTCTTCCTCGGTCATGCATGGACAGCCTTCATCCTATATGTAGGTTTGTATGAATATATGTGTTGTCTGTGTGAAAATATTGCGTTTGTGTGAGTGGCGTATGCGATTTATGTGTTTGTGCGTTCTGAAGAAAGAGAAGAGAGGAAGAAAGAGAAGAGAGGAAGAAAGAGAAGAGAGGAAGAAAGAGAAGAGAGGAAGAAAGAGAGAGGAAAAGTGAGAGAGAGGAAGAGACAGAAAGAAAAGCTTGTGTTGGTTTTGCGCGCGTTTTGCATCCATCCTTGTGCGTCGTATGTGAGTTGTCAATGTATGCGCGGTTTGTTTGTATGCATGTGTTGAGTTGTGAGTGTATGCTTTTGTTGTACGGGTAGTATGTGTTGTGAGTGTGTGTCTGTGCGTGAGCTGTGTGCCGTATATGTTTGGGTTATGTGTGAGCTTTGTGTGTGTGTGTGTCATTTGAGTGTGATTAATATATCAATATCAGCTGTGTGTGTGTGCATGTATGTTTGTGTGCATGCGTGTGTGTGTGTGTGTGTGTGTGTGTGTGTGTGTGTGTGTGTGTGTGTGTGTGTGTGTGTGTGTGTGTGTGTGTGTGTGTGTGTGTGTGTATGTGGAAATTGCATATGTTGATTGTGTGTGAGAGTAATATATGTGTGTGAGAATCATATGTATGTTTAAGAGTTGTGTTCCTTGTGCGTGTGAATGCGTGTATGAGTGTGTGTGCTATATCTATGAATAATAATAATGTATGTGCTGTATGAGTGCATGTGTGTGTATATGTGCATATGTGTTGTAAGTGTTGCGTGAACGTGTTTGTTGTGGGTGTGTATGTCGTATCAGTTACTCTTCCTGAATGTTCCAATCGTCGAAAGTCAGTTTCATGCAACATTATATATCTGGAGACGTCTGTCGTTTCTTGCAGTGCACATTTAATATATAATGTTTGGGTGTGTTTCAAATATAATTATGACATAAAAATATAAGGTGACGAGCTGGCAGAAACGGACAAAACGTTTAGCATGCCGGACAAAATAAGGTGGTGAGCTGGCAGAAACGTTAGCATGTTGGGCGAAACAGCGGTATTTCGTCTACCGTTACGTTCTGAGTTCAAATTCCGCCAAGGTTGACTTTGCCTTTCATCCTTTCGGAGTCGATAAATTAAGTACCAGTTACGCACTGGAGTCGATGTAATCAACTTAATCCCTTTGTCTATCCTTGCTTGTCCCTTCTACGTTTAGCCCCTTGTGGGCAATAAAGAAATAGGAATTTCGTCCGCCTTTACGTTCTGAGATAAAATTTCGTCCGAATTAAACTTTGCCTTTGATCCTTTTGGGGTCGATAAAATAACTACTGATTGGGCACTGGGGTCGATGTAATCGAGTAGCCTCTTTACCCGAAATTCCAGGCTTTGTGTCTGTAGAAATGATTATTATATAAACAACATGAGTTGACTGCTGAATATGCAACTGTGTGGTAGGGTGAGGTAGCGTGAGAAGTGTGACGCCATACACTGTGTTGTGCAGTTCTATAATTAGAAGGTTAACATAATATATGAGAGTAATCTTGTGTGTCGAGTACTGTTATAAGCAGAGGTTAAGAAGTTTGATTCGTGATCATGAGAACCCGGTTTCGATACCTCTGAATAGCATCTTGGGTAAGTCTTTTTTTTTCTGTAGCTTCGAGCCACTCGAGCTCTGTGAGTGAAATTGGGTAGTCAGATACTATGTAGAAGCTCGTCAGATGTTCCCTTAACTCAAAGGGCCACAATCTTGACAATCATTGTGTCATAGTTTTCACAAGTATAATCATTCAGCGAGATTACAGACAGTTTCTTATATTAACAAGCGCAGCTTTGTTACGAACTATACAACGTAAATTCTGCCTGAGTGTTATATTAAAGACGTACGTGTCTGGTGAATATTCTCTTAATTTACACGTTAATAATATGATTATAACATTCGCCGAAACCGCTGGAAATGTATTTACATTCAGTTATCAGAAGTGAAATCATTGCTCAAAATTGGATTATTTAGATTCTTCTCCAGAAAAGAAGCACTTAATAAAGGGATCAGCGGAATACAACAAGCACTTATCAACAGTCGATATTTCAGCAAACCAAGTGAATGAAAAATATAGTACAACTCTTTATGAATTTACAATACAGTTACACTTCTTAAAAATAAACTATCTACGTGCATTATAAAAATCAAATATTTAGTGACGGTGGAATAGACGGGCATCTAATCAAATAACCTCATAAAACAGAAACACAAAATGCATTAGTCTAGATCAAACACTAATGAAGTATTATAAAAACATAATTTAAAGTCATTTTATCGAGAATAATCTTAGCATCTATATCTGCGAATTAGCTTCTGAAGATCAATGTGATTTAAAAATTTGAGTGCACTGGAGGTGTTAAAATCTGTAACACTCTCCAGAAGTTTATCATTTATATATATATATATATATATATATATATATATATATATATATATATATATGAGCATGTCTAGACATGCAACTATATGCATAAGAATCAGGAGCGAACTGAAAGTATTAAGGGCCCTCGGGCATAACTGTTCACCGGGCCCCTTAGCATTGATATCGAAGAGACTTAGCATACAGAGTGCGGGCCTCTGAGAGCTCCGGGCGCTTGGGCAGTGCCCGATTGACCGACGGCGCAGTCCGCCCCTGACGAGAATACATACATAAAACAAAGCATACACATCTGCACGTCTACATACATACAAAATACCCCACTGACTTTGTTGGAATTCGAATCAAGAAGTTTTGGATCTAGGTTAGAAACCGGCCCTTTCTTTATTGGCATGAAATCTTGAACTAAAACTAAGCAAGACATACATATACGCATACATGTACACACACACACACACATACACACACACACACACATACACACACACACACAATTGCAAGCATACAAGAGAAAAACAAGGTAAGAAACAGTAGGAGATACCTGTCCAATACTTTCCCAATACAAAATTAAAGTAAGATATCTCAGCTTAAAATGCTGACTACGCAAGTTGTTGTCAATTGAATGTGGCCCTTGTACAGTGAGGCACATGGCTGTATTGGGTAGTCTGACTATGCTTAATTTTTCACGTCCTTAGTTGTCTGGCTTCAGATCTCACTCCAGGTATAGATACTTTTCGTTTTGTTTTTTTAGTGTGAAATTTAGATGATTATTTTAAAACTGATTTAAAAAAATTCCGGCAAAACTTAAAATTACAACTAACATGAAGTTTGCAGTAAATTTTTATTTAATATGTGAAGGTGATAAAATAATTAATAAAGAGATTACGACGGATCAACCTTAATCGACTCTAGATTCTGTCCTTCCGAAATACCCGAGTTTAGAGAAAAGATGCGTGTGTATATA
>NC_068989.1:53639334-53643917 GCF_001194135.2 Octopus bimaculoides
ATACATACATATATATCTTCGAAACGTCTAGTTAGAATAGAGGCAGCTGACGAAGGAATAATTCCAAGTGGCTATCTGTTTTCCTATGTGTTCGTAGCGTTGTCTGTAGTTCATTTTTCTAACGTCCTGTACCCTGATATGCATCTATATACACATGTAGATGTAGATATGTACATATATGTGTGTATACATGCATACATATTCTTTGTATTATATATATATATACATTCATACATACACACTTACACATACACATATATATATATACATGCATACATACATATGCATATACTTATGTACATAAATCATATATACATTTATGTACGTATAAACGGACAAACACGCATATTTATGTATGTACGTATATTACTCGCATTACATATATACACACATGTATACACCCTTACATGTATATATACACGCAGATTAGGCGTACGACATATATTAAGATGTTTGTATATATAAATACATACGTACGCAGACACAAAGTTTGTAATTTACAATTAAAGGCTGTCTATTTTATCTTTGTGCTGTATAAATTTCTATCTATCTATCTACGAGGCCTGATCAATAAGTATCCGGACTGGTGCTATAAAAACAAAACTACAACACGTACCAATTTGGCATTTAATCTTCTTCAACGTAGTCCACTCCGGAAGCCACACACTTGATCCATCGATGTTTCCATTGGTGGAAGCATTTCAAGAACTCGTTTTCTGGGATAATCAGCAGCTATCTCATCGCATTCACTTCGATTTCCTCGACGTCCTATAATCTTCTTCCTGTCAAGCGGGATTTCATCTTTGTAAAGAGGAAAATCTCGCAAGGACGAGATCTGGGGAATACGGTGGCTGCCAGACCCGGGGAATGTTGTGCCTAGCCAAAAACTGCTGCACAAGCTGCCCTGAACGAGCAGGTGTGTTGTCAGGCGAAAGTAGTTTTGGCACAAACTTGGCAGACACGCGTCTCATACCTAAATCTTCAGTGATAATGGATTGAACTAAACCGTAACTAATCTGCATATCCTCTGATTACCCACAGATGGTGATTCGACGATTTCCCCTCACAGCCGCGCGCACATTCGCGATGTTTTTCTCAGTTCTGTTGGTTGTGGGTCTCCCAGAACGTTCGTCACTATCGACATGTTTTCGTCTCATACGATCCTCTCCATACACTGCAACCTTGCGTAGAATTCTGAGCAGGTACCGCCAAACTTTTTGCAAAATTTGATCAAAATTCATGGTCAATGTGACGATTACAAGCTACACACGTTCCTTCCAAGCACTGGTGTAAACAATAGCAGTGAGCTAGAACGTTAAAACTTAGTGCACATGTTCACCAGAATTCAAGGTCAATCTGTGCCTAGTGGCTTCACACTTCATGCTCTAGCTTCGTTACTATGGCAACAGTCCGGATACTTATTTATCAGATCAAGTATCTATCTATCTATCTATCTATCTATCTATCTATCTATCTATCTATCTATCTATCTATCTATCTGTCTATCTGTCTCTCTGTCTGTCTATCAATCTATAAGTAAGTATATATTTATGTAAATATACACCTATACATGTACATATGTATACTCCACCATATATATATATATATATATATATATATATATCAAGGGTTGAACAAACAAAACACAACAAGGAGAAAGAGTCAGAAGAAAGCAGAGCAAACAGGAAACTGGAAGAAAACTTAACGGACGGGAAATACACGATACATGGAATATTCGCAGCTGAGTTTTCCTCGTCAGTCAATAAGCCAAAATATCATAGTGGTTTCGCGTCATCGACATGGAGACCACTCAATCTTGGAGGCACTAGTGCTGTTATTAATCTACTGGAAAAAGCTAGCGAGAGGAAAACTCAGTTGCAAATATTCCGTGCATCGTTTCTTTGTCTATATTTCCGGTCCGTTAAGTTTTCGACTAGTTTCCCCTATGCTCGAAAGAATTTGACAAGATCAGTAAATATAGAGACTTGCTAATAGAAATTGAAAAAATGTGGCATCTCAAGTCGACTACCGTACCAGTGATTATAGGATCTCTAGGAATGATAAAAAAAGGAACTGAAACCTATTTGAAAATGATACTAGGCCTACCATCCCTACAGAAAGTGCAAAAAATCGTGTTAACTGGAACGACTCATGTACTAAGAAGAGCATTATCGCTGTGAAAACAACATCCACTCACGAATTTATTCATTTATTATTTTTTTTTTACATACATATTTTACCTGTGAATTTGCGAGTGTAAACTGGGAATGCATGCAATGAGCTTCTGTGTCCTAGGTGTACGGAAAACACTCAGCGAGAAATGGAAGAAAATTAGAAGAAAGAAGAAAAAGAAAAAGAAAACAACAACAACAACAACAACATAATAATAATAATAATAATAATAATAATAATAATAATAATAATAATAATAATAATAATGACAATAATAATAATAATGATAATAATAATAATAATAATAATAATAATAATAATAATAATAATAATAATAATAATAATAATGTCTTGGTATAAAAGACGGGCTATAGCAAATATTCTACTCAATACCACATAGTTGCCTGTCAGTTGTTTCATCTTAACCAGTTGAACATGTCCCTTAGTGGTTGACAATATGTGCTTCTCACGAGCAGAATTCTTTGGGGTTTGGATAATTCGTCTTTGGAAACATGGGTGTGTCGTTCATCATCCTTAAACAACCCTTATTCAGGGACCTTTTGAAAATTCTAACTGGGCCCTACTTGCAAGGTCATACGCTGTTAATCTTCATATGAGATAACCATGTCGCACACATATGGTTGTGATGCATGTGGCTGACGTACTCTTATCAGATGGGTAGTCATGATGGGTATAATGGGCTTCGTAAGTGTCACTTTGATGGCATGCACTGCTCTCTGACTCAGTAATAATAATAATAATAATAATAATAATAATAATAATAATAATAATAATAATAATAATGATGATGATAATAACGATAATAATAATAATAATAATAATAATAATAATAATAATAATAATAATAATAATAGTATTAATGATAATAATAATAATAATTAATATTATTATCATTATTATCAATATTATTATTATGATGATATATGCAAGATGTTCGTGCTAAATTTGACATAAAAAAATATCGTATCCAAAAACAAAAGTATTAAAAAATCGAAACGTATCAATAAGATTATGGCTGGGAACTATCATTTTACGCAAAGTTGCTGCCCTCAATTTCTACCACGGCCTCAAGGTGACCTGTGAACCCAGCACATACGTGTCCCTGGGAAAAGTTTCGAAGACCTCCTTGATCTTGGTTACAAGGTCGGCCTTGGTGTTGCAGGTAGAACAATTGGCATCTTTTTCAATCGCGCCCCACACAGTAATCCATGGGATTAAAATCGAGGGAATTAGGCCAGAAATTGCAGGCGGTAGAGTTGTAGAAATTCCTTGACAATCTTTTATAACTCTTCCCGGAGGTGAGGCAAGAAGTCGCATACTGCTTTCATATCTATGCCCTTCCAGCAGCAACCCTCTTTAGCTAAGGTTTTTACCAGCCTCTCTAGCAACTTCACATATCCGTCTGAATTGAGTCTAAGGTCTCATTCAAAGATGTGAGGCAGCATGGCGTCACCCTCATTGGAGACTTACACAAAGACCATCATGGTTTGGAGGAAATTGGTTTTCATGATACGTGGGGCGTCACATGGATTGTAAGCACAAGCCACGTGTTGTTCTGAGTGTTGTGTAACTGATCCTGGCAGAATTCTTTTCATAAGAGATGAACCAGATCATCCCCAGCTCAACATGATGACCCAGCTTGTTCAGGAGCTTCTTTGCTTTCGTTACGCGGTTCCCCTCGGCCTTGGCTGTCAAAATTTGTCGCTTGCATCTCTTGTACAAGTGATAGTAAAGGTCCTCATTCAAGGTCAGCTTCATGGTGGCGACTCCAAAACCCACCTCTTGCCTATGTGTATGTGAGGGTAACATAACGTTTTAGATATTTAAAATAATGTTTATTTAATATCTTGTTTTAATGAATACGTGTTATATATAAATTTCTGTATTTATTTCGTGTTTTATTAAAATTTTAATCCGTTTGTTGTATAACATCCTCACTTCTCTCTACATTTATATAGACACATTTATCTAGCTTCGTACGTATTGTAAACGCTATTGTTTTCAAAGTTCATTATATCTTACTGTATCTTTCGGGCCCTTGTGGCTAATACTCAAATTGATGTTGTTGTAGTTATTATTATTATTATTATTATTATTATTATTATTATTATTATTATTATTATTATTATTATAACTTAATCAAATAAAGACGTTCTATGGAAAGTATTGATTGTCTGTCTCATTAGAATGGAGAATAATGTAAATGCAGATTTACCGAAGAAATCTCTGGAGAAAGAAAATTAATTTTCTCTCTATTTTTTAAAATTTATTTTATTTATCTATTTATTTATCTACCTTATTTATTTATTGAACATTTCAGTTCTTGAATTCCCATGTTAAATGTTGCTCTTCCTTCTTAACTGATTGAGAAGCAAGTAGGAGGAGAACAA
>NC_068989.1:53644024-53647672 GCF_001194135.2 Octopus bimaculoides
GAGAGAGAGAGAGAGAGAAGAAGTAAGAAGTAAGAAGAAGAAGAAGAAGAAGAAGAAGAAGAAGAAGAAGAAGAAGAAGAAGAAAAAGAAGAAGAAGAAGAAGAAGAAGAAGAAGAAGAAGAAGAAGAAGAAGAAGAAGAAGAAGAAGAAGAAGAAGAAGAAGAATGTGGTCTTGATGATGTTTGTGGAGGAAGTGGCGGTGGTGATCGGTTCAGTGTTGTGCTTACTGGACTATAAGATTCCAGTAAAGATATGCTCTTCACTTCCTTGACTCTTGACCACTGTTGACATTAAGCACTTCCAGACGATTTGATTGCAATCCTGTTGACTGATCACTATCGGTGCTGGTAGTAGTAGAGTAGATCTTTTTTTTTGTTTAGCACTGGGTCAGCTCTGTTTCAATAAAGGCTTTCTATTCGCTTTCTTTTGGTAGTCAGCACAACTTTAAGGCATGGGAACAAATGGTCATGTATGTAGGGGATCCAGTACATTGCTTTACACGCTGTGGTCTTGTCTGTGTTTGTGAAGGATGGTTATGATGTTGTTAAGATGGGCAGATTGTATATATATCGATCTATTTTGTGCGAGCAGATCTATGATCAATGTCTTTCCAGCCGTAAACATCTCGACTTTTTGTATATTTGGAATCATATTGACCAATATGTCATTTTTTTTTCTACAGACAAGAGTATATATTTCAGAGAAGTTAGTTGTTATTTCTGGAAGTTCGAGTGACCACATAGAGGTGCCCACGTTGGATGGACTAGCAGCATTTTTGATGATGATGTATCTGCCGTTGTTTTGCTTGTTTAACCCTAGGTAAGCCTAATGTCGAAGATACCTGGACTGCGACTTACCTCACTTTGTAAAATTATGAAGCGTCATATCTTATAAACGTAGGTTGTCAGCTGCGAAGATTTAGCTACTACTTTTAGCAGTTTAAGCAATCTCGTATGTGTTTCCTCGATGAAGTAGTGTTGGCGATAAGTGGTGGTAGTGGTGTCATTGTTATTGTTCTTGGCGTTGTTGTTAGAGATGAGTGGGTAGTGGTGCTGGTGGTAGGGGGTGTGGCTGTTGGATAGAGAGGAAGAAGGTTAACTGTTTGTCTACTTGAACGACAATAGATAATATTTTGTCTACTTAATCAAGAGAAGTATACAGAGTCTAGTATTAGCAAAGTTAAAGGACACACAGACGCATACACAGACATGCACACACATACACAGACATACAGACACATGCATATATACATACGTACAAATATATATGTATATAGACAAGTATATATAAATGTATGTTAACACATACATAAATATATGAAAATATAAATGTATATAAAAACAGATATATATATACGCACACACACACACACACACACACACATAAACACACATACACACACACACACATATATACATACATAAATATAGATAGATATGCAAATTTAAGAGGCAGATAAGCGAAAGATGGCCTTAAAATAATAAACGCTTACGTCTTATTGCAAGCTTAGTAATATGCATCTGGAAAGATGCATCATTATTCATGTTACTACCCTGGTCGGACACTGATTTTGATTCAGAGATTGCAATCTATCCTGGGCCAGTGTATCATGTCCACATTTCATTTAGCTTCCTGTGTTGGTGGCGCAGGGTTCGGAATTTTCCAGCGTATTATTGTCCTCAACAGACCTATGCATCGCGTTCAACTTCTGTTGCAGTGGTGCAACATTTCCAGTATTCTATATCCTCTGAGAGACTTTTGTATCGAGCTAGCATAGCTAGCAAGCATGTCTGAGAGGGCCACGATGAATAGCAGTGAGCCTAAAACAGCGCCCTCTGGAACATCAGTGACTCATTGTGTTTCTTTACAGGTGGTTTCATTGGCTACCACTGCCTGACTTCTTTTCACTCCCCAAGTTTTCCGATTGTGCAGAGATCACGCAGCTTGTGACGCATCATGCCATGGTCGGCTTAATCAAAGGCTTTGGCGAAGTCGAAATATATCACATCCACATTTGAATCAAGATATATCACGTTCAGCTGCTTTAACACCCAGTTGGGCAGCTGTGTCAAGCAGCTTCTATCTGCTGGGTGTCAGTCAGCAAGTCAGTTTTCAATGAACGCAATTATTTTCCTTCGGACTATTCGTTCCAAGACTTTGCTAATGTGTGAGATCAGAGAGATAGGCCTATAATTTTCAGCATCTGCTCTGCTTCTTTCTTAATAAATAGGGCATATTATTCTCTCTTTCAATTTACCTGGGAACTTACCACTCGCAAGGGAAATCTGAAAAAGGAGCAATAGTGGCTTTGCAAGGGCTCGTTTGCATTATTTGTGAAGGATTGCTGGGAATCCATCAGGGCCAGCGGCTGAGTCTGCGTCTTTCTCATCTATGGCCAATATTACATCTTTTTTGATGTCGATATAATCAATTATTACCGCCTCCCTGGTTACAGATGAAGTAGTAGAGAATTCCACCGTTTTGTTCACTTGCCTGTGTCAGTGTAGTGAACACACTTGTAAACTGTTCGTTCAGTATTTTATACATTTTGATTGGGACACACTAAAATTTACGTCTGATCTTGTGAATCCAAATTTAAATTCGCCTGAACAACCACAGATCTTCTTTCAGGATCCCGGAGAGACGTAACACAACGACATGGAGCCTAAAGGACGATCGTACGCCCTTTAGCATCAGGTGGAAAATACTAGAAACTTGTGGACCCTATCACAATAAAACAAGACTATGTAAACTGTGTATGGCAGAAAAATATATAATCCTTTTGAACTCACATGAGCCAGGAGGCTACCTGAACTCCAGGACAGAAGCCGTGGCGAGTTGTCCACATTTTCAGAAATGTTTACTTCAAAATAGGGAAACCTAGCTATCAAGCCCGGCCATAATTTTTTCAGAGGAATATGTCTTCAACTTTCACCAGTGTCCTTGTGTTTTTAAAACAAACATTCTTTGCAGAGTACAGTTATTGTTTAGAGAAACTGAAGATATGTCTAGTTCACGCTAGATATGAAACCAATGTTTTTTTTTTTTACTAAAACTGTTACTTTGCACATACAGAAATATATATATTATTTCAAGTTTATCTGTTATTTTATTTTTACATTATCACTTATTATTTTGCTTAAATTAAAGATGGTAAATTCCTTAATTTCAGTCTGGCATTCTCACTTTATTGATGTGCAGGTGATCATATGTGAAGAAAATGGTTTCAATAGTAATAGCAACATAATACGTCTTCACTGTGATGTTTACATTTTACTGAACAAATCAATGTAATTTTGTCTAGTTTCGGTATCTATCTATCTATCTATCTATCTATCTATCTATCTATCTATCTATCTATCTATCTATCTATCTGTCTGTCTGTCTGTCTGTCTGTCTGTCTGTCTGTCTGTCAAAATATCGATCACACATACACTTGTAACGTGTTTCACCAGTTCGTGAGCAGGCTGCGATTAATAGGCGTAAGAGAATGTATTCTCATATGTCTATGTGTTCGATATTGTTTATATCCCTCAGGCTGCTTTTCATTCATACTTGAGTACATATATGCATACATACAAATACACACACACACACACACACACACACACACACACACACACACACACACACACACACACACACACA
>NC_068989.1:53648311-53650311 GCF_001194135.2 Octopus bimaculoides
TATATATATATATATATATATATATATGTAAGCATACACATAAGCGTACTTAAATGTGTGTGTATAGAAATATATGTACATGTGTTTGTCGAGTGTGTGTGTATGTGTGTGAGTGCGTGTGTGTGTGTGCGTGGGTGCATGCATGCATGTGCATGTTTGCGTACGTGCGTGCGTGCGTGCGTGCGCGTACGTGTGTGTATGTATACGTATACAACATGAAATCAGTTTGCCAATTTCCTAAAAGCAGACGTTAACTTTCTGATACGTGACAATCACAATACATTAAACTTAGTTTAACATATCGGCTGAGAAGCTTTGCGTAACTCAAACTGACATGGAATCAGAAGGAATCGAATTTCAAGCAACAACATATCATACAATTGTACTCTATAATTCTTGATAGTTGTCTCATTGTTGCTACTGGTATTGTTTCAAGAGGTTTGGATTTTTCTCTTCTTTTGTCTTTCATAATGTGGCCGTTGATCGTAAGTGTTTGTGGTTGTAGATCTTGTAATGAGAAAAATACTAGTAGTAGATATGTTGTAGTAGCTATAGCTGTTGTTGATGTTGCTGTTGTTGTTGTTGTTGTTGTTGTTGTTGTTGCAGTTGTAGTGAAATAGAAGTGTTTAGTTGATTAACCCTTTAAATGTGTATGTAACCTTTAACTTCTATAATACCTAGATATGCACATGTGAATCTAAATCTGCCTACCAGCCTGCTTGTCTGTCCGTCTGCATGTACACACACATGCACACCCACCCACGTTTGAGTGTGTGTGTGTGTGGAACCAATTGGCGGATCAGTTACAGAGACGGATAGATTGCTTGATACATTCTGGCTGTCTATGTTTTAAGCTCAAATCCGGCCAAGATTAATTTGTATTTCATCTCTTGGGGGGTGGGCAACGAATAAGGTAGCACTCAGAGAGTGGCCACATCAGATTATCGTCTGCTAACGATATATGTGTACTATTAGCACCCTCCGTGTGCAAGAGAGGTTCTGTCAGGACGGATAATGCAACAGTCGGCGTTCTAACACTACACTCACATTGAGTATGATACAAAGATTTCTATATACAGGGTGCGGTGAATATATTGCTGTCTAAATTACGCAAAACTGAATGTAACCCTGATATCTCATTTTGACTGATATATTTACCAAAATTATATAAAAATATATTGAAATGCTAAAGAGTAAATTCATTCAATAAAATCGCCATTGCCTTCAACCACGGCCTCTAGACGGCTTCAGAATCTCCTGCAACTCCTCTGGACGATCTCCTTGTTTCCTTGCCATAATCCGTAGGAAGTTAGGTGGCCAGATGTTAAGGGTGGTGTGGTCGCAGAAATTGTCTGACAGCCATGACTGGGTTCTCCAGCTTCTGTGGCATGGTGAAGAGTCCTGTTGCCAGGCACAGGGTCTTCCTCTTGATCGAGGGCAGCATTACCTCCTCCAGGCACATGATGTAGGCCTCCGTTTGAGTCTGAGGCCGTGTGGAGAGATGAATGGAGACATAACGCCACCCTCACTAGTGATAACTTCAAACATAAAGATGTTAACTGAATGTTTGATTTTTATCACTGTCGGTACATGTCCTTAGATTGCACTGTCCACAGATTGACACATAAACAATCTGAAATGTTGGTTTTGGAGCTTCTGGAGCGAATGCCAAGCAATACAGCATGTCGTTTCCAAATTTCTGGCAAAGTGAATTGCGTCATAGTGCTGGTTTTCTCACAGACGGTGCCCAACTGACCCTATTATACTGTGCAGTCGACAAAATCTGAAACAAACAATGCGCATGCACAAAATTAAACGTATAAAATGGTGGCAATTTACCTATTGCAGCTTGAATATGTGTGTGTGTGTGTAAGTGTGAATTTGTGTTGTAAGTTTCCTGATGTGAATTCGTATCTTGTATTTTGGATAGTCATCTTTTCTTTCTTTTGTTTTGCCATATATATATATATATATATATATATATATATATATATATATAT
>NC_068989.1:53652600-53653537 GCF_001194135.2 Octopus bimaculoides
ATATATATATATATATATATATATATATATATATAAGCTATAGTAAGTCTCTCAGCGAGATATAAACAGTTAGAATACGGATTCGTAACATAATTGCCAACCAAATGTGGCGTCCTATACAGGACAGTACTACTGATGTCTATAGCCACAGGAAGACATCTCTTCAAGCCGATTTACGACACACATTCTGTGTCCGATTAGTATTTGCGAGGGGAGATTATTGCTCCTATCTCTCGCCTTACGTGATACACACGGACTCGAGTTTCTGGGTGGTTACCCGTCATCAGCGTGTGTTAATCACCAGCTAGCAATGAAAACTCATTCCAATAACTTCTGCTGTACAATATATGTACAATATACATCATAACTACTGTCCGTCGGATTCTAAGACAACGAATCCTGCCGCATATCAAATTATCCTAACCTCATGGTTCATTACAATTTCCCTAAAACCAATTTCATGAAAACTGCGTATCGTAATCACACCATTCCATTTACGATTTCATTAAACGTAAGTTAACGACAATTTTTCTACCTTACTTCTTGCCTTCCATGGATATAACAAGAACTCAAAGCAACGAATAGATCTCTACGTGGTCGCTGAATCCTATTGGAAATAATTGGGAAATTTACTTTAGGTCGAAAGCTGTGCATTCGCAGAATCGTGAAAGCGTCAGAAAAATGTCCTTTCTCTACACTAGTCGTTTAATCTTTTACTTGTTTCAGTCATTTGACTGCGGCTATGCTGGAGCACCGCCTTTAGTCGAGCAAATTGACCCTGGGACTTATTCTTTGTAAACCTAGTACTTATTCTATCGGTCTCTTTTGCCGAACCGCTAATTGACGGGGACATTAAACACACCAGCATTGGCTGTCAAGAAATGCTAGGGGGACAAACACAGACACACACACACACACACACACACACACACACACA
>NC_068989.1:53653772-53655123 GCF_001194135.2 Octopus bimaculoides
ATATATATATATATATATATACATAGATACGACGGGCTTCTTTCAGTTTCCGTCTACCAAATCCACTCACAAGGCTTTGGTCGGCCCGAGACTATAGTAGAAGACACTTGCCCAAGATGCCACGCAGTGGGACTGAATCCGGAACCATGTAGTTGGTAAGCAAGCTACTTACCACACAGCCACTCCTGCGCCTAGTTCATTTCTTTTTTCTTTTACAATCTGAATTCAAATCCCGCCGAGATTGCATTTGCCTTTTATCGTTCCAGGGGCCTGCTGAAGGAAATACCATTTGCATACTGGAATCAATTAGTGATTTTCTTTGAAGCAGCATAGATGTGAATGAAATTACCATGGTACACTTTTTAAAGGAAACCAATAAGAAGACACAAAATGTTATAGGAACTGTGTTTGCTCTTTTGGTTTGCACTATCAAGGTTGATCTAGGTCTAAAAAAGCAACAACAAACATGACAAACACAAAAGTTGCAAGAAAACTAGTAAATAGTAATTAGTAAGATATGAAGAGAAATACTAGAACATAAGACGTCAGGTAAAATTTTAGTTGAAGTTCTAAAATTGGGTTGACAAATAAATTGGAATAATTAAAATAATCTGTCAAGGGTGTCGGTGTCATTTGGAATATAGTACACAGAGGAAAAACAGTTCAGTTATATATATATATATATATATATATATATATATATATATATATATATATATATATATATATATATATATATATATATATGCATATGTATACAGATATATACATGTAAATTTAAATGTATATATATATATATAAATGTATGTATGTGGGTATGTATGTATATATACACACATACACATGTACGCACATGCACGCAGACACACACATATATACACAGATACATAAATGTGTGTGTGTGTGTATGTATGGGTGTATATTTTACTGTCCTTTTGTGTGTGTCTCTAAAGAGTGTTGTGAATAGAAATTGAAATTAAAATATTGATTTCAAATGGTGTGGCATGAACTGAATCAAAAAAAAAAAAGAAAGAAAAGTAAACAAGGTAAGTAAATTGGAAAGAAAAAATGGTTTTCTATATATTTTTTTTATTTCGTTATTTCACTAGGAGGTGGAGTATCACTCAAAATTGAACAGAATTGAATGGAAGTTTTGAATTAGCAATATAAATTTATTGAAACACTGATTTACCGTGGGACCTCACCAAAAGTTCAAGTATTCATTTAGAAATGAAGTTTTATTAGTCCACTTCTCGGAATAATTGGCATTAGCCATTTTAAGGAGTTTGGTTAGGGACGGTATTACGAAAAGTGATTAAATGAAATTAATTGCAATATAGTTAGTTTTATA
>NC_068989.1:53655244-53656756 GCF_001194135.2 Octopus bimaculoides
TGTGTGTGTGTGTGTGTGTGTGTGTGTGTATTGGTGAATTAATGTCACTTTTGGGTTAGTCTCGAGTATAGAGAGCGTCACTGAAAAAAAGTTCGGATTCTAGCTAGTTTTATTAAAATTTATCTTTCGAAATAGGCGAGATTGCAGAATCGTTACAAAATAAATACATAGCGGTATTTCTTCTGGTTCTTCACGTACCAAGTTTATAACCTGCTGAGGTTATCTTTGCCATTCATCCTTTCCCTAAAATGAAATACTGAGGTCGATATAATCGACTAACTTCCCCCACCCCAAATTTCAGGCCTTTTCCTATGAGAAAAGTGATTATAATTTTATTTTCGATTCTAGCGTGTTTAAGAAATAAATGAACGCTAAAACTCTCTCTTTTCTTCAAAAATTTCCTAACGATTAACATCATCGTTACAGATGGTCAAAAATTTCGCGGGTTGACGTAAGTCGATCACATTCACTCTCGTACTCAACTGGTACTTGTCTTATCGACTCCCCATGGGTATAAGAGAAACATCGACCTCGGCAAAATTTGAACTCAGAACAAATAGACGGGCGAAATACTTCTAAGCATGTCGGCCGGCATGCTATCGATTCCGCCAGCTCATCAACGTATCTTTACAGCTCATTAGCAATTACATTTATCCTACTTTTCAATTGGTTTCATTTGCGATCATCTTCAGAATATTAAAAAATCCTCTTAAGAAAAGAAAAATGAATATTTTGTCGATGATTTTTGGCGCAAACCTAGAAAATTTTAGGAGAGTGGTACTTGACTGACACTTTATTTTATCGGCTCCGAAAAGATATGAAGCAAAGCTGCTCGGTGAACTTTGAACATAAAACGTAAAGAGACGGAATGAATAACGCTTAGAATTGTGTCCGTTTCTACGAGTCCGCTGTCATAATAGAAGAAATATTAATAATGATTATACTAATAATTCAATTAATTTCAAGCATGTTGATAATGAATATAATGAATATTTTACTTTTAACTTATGAGGTAAACTAAATTATACTTAACTGTATGTAACTCGTGATATAGCCAGGATAGTCACGACGGCTACGTCTTTAATCAGAGATTTGCAGTCACTCTATAGGTTTTAAGTAGAAGACACTTGCCCAAAGAATCCGGAACCATGTGGTTGGGAAGCAAAGTTCTTACCACTGAAAAGACCATATTTCTAATACAAAATACAAATATCCAGAGCGACCTTTATAGATTTGCCTCGGTCTTTTGTTGCACATATATATACTTTTTAAAGAGATCAACATGAAATGGTTTTCTTTCATTGTTCTTTGGTCTTTCATTGATGAAAAGAAAACAAATAAATTTCGGCGAAAGTTCCAGATGTGAGCCGTTTCAAAACAAATATAAAAAAACATATATGCATGCATAACATACGCACATACTCACACATATAGTATGTGTGTTTGTATACACACACACACACACACACACACACACACACACACACACACACACACACACATATATATATA
>NC_068989.1:53656766-53658828 GCF_001194135.2 Octopus bimaculoides
AGATAGATAGATAGATAGATAGATAGATAGATAGATAGATAGATAGATAGATAGATAGATAGATAGATAGACGTGAGTTCCAAGGATCCAGGTGTAGGAAGAAGATGAGCTTGAAGTAATCCGTAGAAAATATAAAAAACAGCTTTCAGGAGCAATAATGGTTTATCGAGGCAGAAGGTGGTGAATTTTTCCCGTATCGAAGCACTATATGCTGAGAAAAATTATATTTTATTTCCCGGTAAGCAGCCAGGGTTACTAGGAATGCTAACAAAATACAGGAGTTAAGGAATAGAGTTGATTAGATACGGGCTACATGTTTCATAGCGAGCGGAACATCGGGAGTGGTAAGTATCCAAGTGAGGTGTATACCACAGGCTATTCTTCAGGCCAAGGATATCTTGATTAATCAAGATATCATCGGGCTGAAGTGTAGACTGTGGCATACAACTCGCTTCTGAGGTTCTGCTCGCTATGAAATATATAGGCCGGACGTTATCTACTTCATTGCTTAATTCTTGTATATATATATATATATACATATTGATAGAAAACGTACGACTATAAAAGAAAGAAAGAAACCTCGATATTGTGTAAATAGAGGAATTTATCTGTAAAAAATATGTGACAGTTGTTCGGTAGCCATGATAAAAGTCCGAGTTTCGGATGTCGGGGCAGAAACCAACGCTGCCATCTCTTCAGTTATCTGGCCATTTCATAGCATTTTTTCGATGACCAGATAACTGAAGAGATGGCAGCGTGGGCTTCCGGAGTTTTATCATGGCTACCGAATAACTGTCACACACACCCACGCACACGCACACACACACACACACACACACACACACACACACACATACACACACACACATATACATATATATATACAAATACACATAAAAAATCTTCTTAGGTAATTACGAAATTACAATAATTTCAATGTCATCGTCAGCAAAAGCTAAACCGGTCGACAAATAAAATACTCTTTCACTTATGAAATATATTCAAAATATCTATTAAAACTATGTAAACTATGTGTATTTTCCATTTTTAATTTCATATATATATATATATATATATATATATATATATATATATATATATATATATATATATATATATATATATATATATGCTTATATATAAATACATACACGTTTGTGTACGAGCCTGTGTACTCATTAACTCTTTCGTTCTTTAACTTTACATGTTGCTTACGCATATGTGTGATTGTGCGTGTGTATGTGACAATATCAGAACGTTTATATTTAATATATATCAAATTAATTTTACAGGGGTGACAGACATATGAATAAGGAATTATCGCACTAATGATAGGATTCGAGAAGCAATATCCTGCTGTCTGATCCTGTCCAGCAAGGAAAAGGAAGCTGACATCAACAGCAACAACAACAACAACAACAACAACAACAACAGAAGCAGCAGCAGCAACAACAACAACAACAACAATTACAGCAAGAACTGACTTAATTAAACTAATAATTTTAATAATGAGAGGCTATCTGTCTCACCATTAATTTCCTATTTACGTTTAGAAATCCATCGGCAGGTTTGTAGGTATACGTAGGTATACGTATATATAGACATACAAACATACATACATACATGCATATATATACACACTCACACACGGATATGTTAATGTGTGGTAAGAAGGTTCCTTCCCAGCCATATGGTTCGGGGTTCAGTCCCACAGCGTGGCACCTTGGGCAAGTGTCTTTTACAATAGTCACGGACCAACCAAAGCATTTTCAGTAGATTTGGTAGATGGAAATTGAAAGAAGTATGTGTGTGTGTGCATGCGCGCCTCTTTATGTCTGTGTTTGTTCCGCACAACCGCTTGGCAACCGGTGTTATTCCGTTTATACTCCCCGTAACTTGGTGGTTCGGCAAAAGTGACAGATGGAATAACTACCAGTTTTACAAAAAATGAGTAGGGTCGATTCATTCAGCTAAAAATTCTTCAAGGCAGTGCATCAGAATCGCCTCAATGTAATGAATGAAACAAGTAAAAGATAATATAATATGATAATATATATATATA
>NC_068989.1:53659503-53660331 GCF_001194135.2 Octopus bimaculoides
ATATATATATATATATATATATATATATATATATATATATATATATATAAATATAAATATATATAGACAGGTAGATATGTACATACAATATATTAGATATGCATACATGTGTGTACACACACATACGCACGCTCGCACGCGAGCGCGCGCAGGCACACATATAAGCGCAGGCTGGTTGTGTGGTAATTCTAATGACAGAAACAACTAAAAGAGAAAAGATAAAGGATAAATATACATACAGGCATACATACACACCCGCACACACATATGCATACATATATGTATATTTATACATATACACACACGTACACACGTTCGCCTGTGCACACACATACACATGTCCACGCACACACGCACTGTGTTAGTGCATTTTTGCAGAACAGTGTTCACAGACATAGGTTTTTTTCCGGTTAGGAACATGGCAATCACTGATTCACTGCATTGGTCAGCATATCAAGACGTGTTTGTGTAGAATGCCTTTGAAAGCCTCCATCATGTCAGCTTAGATCAATGGTTCTCAACTTGGCTTCCATACAGACCCTGTCGTCCATGTAATATTTTGGGGGTCCACAGAAGCAAAACAGTAAATTGAGGAACCACAGTAGTATTTTAAGGGTCCATGAGGAAATTTTGATTTAGATATAGGAGTGGCTGTGTGGTAAGTAGCTTGCTAACGAACCACATAGTTCCGGGTTCAGTCCCACTGCGTGTCACCTTGGGCAAGTGTCTTCTACTATAGCCTCGGGCCGACCAGAGGCTTGTGAGTGGATTTGGTAGACGGAAACTGAAAGAAGCTCATCGTGTATATATATATATATATATATATAT
>NC_068989.1:53660712-53662386 GCF_001194135.2 Octopus bimaculoides
AAATTTTTAACAGTTTAATACATTAGTGATCACTGAGACATGTTCCCTCAGAGGGTGCTACTGCAAACCTATATAAGTCTTTCTACATCTGAGGCCCAGGCGTGGCTGTGGGGTAAGATACTTGCTTCCCAACCACATGGATCTATGTTCAGTCCTACTGCCTGGCTCCTTGGGCAAGTGTCTTTTACTATATCCTCGGGCCGACCAAAACCTTGTGTGTGAATTTGGTAGACGGAAACTGATTAAATCTCCTCGTATGTGTGTGTGTGTGTGTGTGTGTGTGTATTTGTGTCTGTGTTTGTTCCCGCTTCACCATTGTTTAGAAACAGATGTTGGTGTGTTTATGTCCTCATAACTTAGCGGTCTGGCAAAAGAAACCGATACAATTTGTACTAGGCTTACAAAGAATAAACCCTGGGGTCGATTTCTTCGACAAAAAAACCGTTTAGCCAGTACTCCAGCATGGCCGTGGGCTAATGACTGAAACAAGAGACTGAATAAAAGAATGGCTGAATAAAAGATTAAAATTGTAGGCATGACAAACGAAACAGGAATTTTGAAAGAAGTAGCTATGAAACTAGCTTTTAAACACTGAATGGCTATGAGGGTCCGTGAGAATAACATGGCTATGAGCGTTCTTCAGAATCAAATGGTAACCAAAAGGGTTCATAAGTAAAAAAAAAATGGTTGAAAATCACGGGCCTAGATGAACCTTTTGTCATTCTCTCGTTGTTTGTTCTTAATTCTGAAAGTTAAGTACAAAATCATCTTTTCTTTTCATGATTCTTTACGTCAGATAACGAGAGCCTGCATAGAAGTATATACCTAGCCATGCTGATAAAATGGCGTCGACCATAGTGCAGATGTAGCATTGCTTTAAATAGAGACGGTTGTGGCAGATGTACATGTGTCTTTCGTTCTTTTGTTCATTTATTCTAGTTTCAGCACGAGAGCTTCTACCATGCTGAGGTACCACCGTTAGTTTTGCTACATATTTATTACAAGAGAATCTCCTCTGATATGTGGCATTTGGTGAATGAGGAAGTTTGGTGTTGCTGCGGTGATTTGCGTTTCATCCCGCGAAGTAAGTCTATCCAGATCTATTGAAAGGACGAGATTCAATTTTGTTTCTGAAGACACCTACATCCATACCATTTAGGTTTGACAAATGTTAATAAAGATGGCTGTCTCCTAGAGCAAGGAATACACAGTGAGTTCTAATGTTACTCTATCAACTACAATGAATCTGATAGTGTGTATTTTGTTTTACAGTGGGGGAATGATTTGGCTACGTAAGCTTTGCGAGGTATTCGTTTAGCCTACATAGACGAACTCCTGGATGTGAGTTGTGTAAGTATGAATTTGCGAGTATATATAAGTTGAAGCTCTATTCTGCTACCCGGTGTAGCAGCACCGCATGGTCCCTGAGTTGTCTTTAGGGCTGTCTACATTCAGTAAAAAAAACAACAACTCTGATTTAAGGTACTTCTCTCCCTTCCAACAGTCTCAGGGGCCCTGTAAACGGTCACAGCCGTTGATTTCTCTCCCTCTTGACTAAAAGTATCACAAACACTCATAGGAACACACGCACGCACGCGCGCGCAATACACACACAGGCGTGAGTGTATGTATGTATATATATGTATATATATATATATATATATATATATATAT
>NC_068989.1:53663025-53663501 GCF_001194135.2 Octopus bimaculoides
CACGTATGCATGTATATATATTATTCGATGAAGGAAAGCGTTGGGGAGACACGAATATAACTGAAATAAATTATTGAGATTTGATAAGTCTCAGTGGCAATAAAAACACTTTTGTATAAATGGATTCCTTACTCTCTCTATCTCTCTCTCTCTCTCTCTCTCTCTCTCTCACGCGCACACACACACACACATACACACACACGCACATATACCTCTCCCAAACGCACTCAAATATGATTGCTGTCAAATCATACCCTCGTATATCTACTTACGAGAGTTTCGAGGTTCATTTCATCTGACCTCAAATGTGACCTCTAAGATGACGTTATATCTAAGAGAACGATCACTCGACTTTTCTATTTCTGAACACAATAACTCATTAATCGATACTATATACATATATGTGTGTGTGTGTATGTATGTGTATATATATATATATGTATATATATGTATATATATATATATATAAATATATA
>NC_068989.1:53666654-53667199 GCF_001194135.2 Octopus bimaculoides
TATATATATATATATATATTCACTCACACGGTCAGGCAGACGTACTTCAAGGGCCATAGACATAAGTTCAGAGCAATGCGTTAAGCTCGTATATTCTCAGTAATGGAGGCGATTTTAACTTACATGATGGCTTCATTGAAAAATGGTCGCCAAAGTCACCTCATTTGTACCATGTGTCGGAAACACGATCATATTTCCCATCATCAGGGAATTCCGGTTGCGCTCTATGTTTACATTTATGTATATATTGTTTCTGTTTCGTACTTTTTAATTTTGTATGCTTGATGTTGATTTTATGATTAGTAACTGTGGTTGCTGTTGTTGTTGTTGTTGTTGTTGTTGATAGGGGTGATTGTGTTGGTGGCTGTGATAGTTTTTCCTTTCTACTCCCTTCCTCTCTAGTTTCCTTCTCTCTTTCGTCTGACTTCCGCTCTGTCCTGAGATAATCATCAACATTTTAGATTACAGCTAAGATTAATCCATCTGTTAAGAATTCTTACCTTCCCTGCGTATGTATGTATATATGTAATATATATATATGTGTG
>NC_068989.1:53675718-53676328 GCF_001194135.2 Octopus bimaculoides
TATATATACATATATATATATCCTTGCATAGTTAACTAATGAGCTAGTTTTACCTACATACATACCTTACATACACACAGACACACACACATATATACACATATATGCTTATTTAAGTATGTATGTATATATATATATATATATATATGTATGTATATAAATGTATGTATATATGTATGTATACATACATGTATGTATGCATGTACATGTATGTATATATAAATATATACATATGTACATGTATATATATGTATCATTTTCCCCCCTCTCGTTCTTCCTCTTTACTACTACGTATCTCGCTTTACCCCTCTCGTTCTTCCTCTGTTACTTCTACGTATCTCTTTTTTCCCCCTCGTACTTCCTCTCTTCCCCTTTTCCTCTCGTTGCTCACCTATTCTTCTACTTCCTCCCTTTGTTTCTCCCTCTACTACTCTCTCTCTTCCCTTTACACCGGCATGGTCACATGCTTCCGGTCAATAATCCTTTTCTTCCTTGGCTATCACCGAGCAAACACGCGAACTACTTCGTCCCTTTCAAGTTCGTGCCTCACAGCGTTCATACACACATAATTTTTCTCGTCTGGCCGTAAAGCCTTTTCTGTTTGTTTTCC
>NC_068989.1:53676804-53677847 GCF_001194135.2 Octopus bimaculoides
TATATACTTTATTAAAAAACAGCAAAATATCATAAAAACTGTTACTAAAAGATTCACGTTCCTATTCGTCGGACACAGTTTTACATTTAGAATGGAGCAAAATAAAGTTAAATGCAGAAATGGTTTTGTTTCATTGGTCCTTTCAACTAACGGTCTTTTCAATAACCGATTGCATGAAATAGCAAATTGCGTTTAGAATCATATTATTATAAAAATCGAAGAAGACCTTAAATCAAAAATAGTTTTTGAGAAGGAAAAAGGCCTGAATACCCAGGGTAAATAATTAAGTGTAAAAATAATAAATTAATAAACTAAAAGATATAAACATTTAAAAAAAAATTTCAAGTTAAAATACATATGCATTTAGCAATACATACACATACCAAACAATCTATAAAACATGTATATACACTAAACATACAGACGTAGGAACATGGCTACATGCATATACAGACGTATATAGGCTACATGCATATACAGACGTATATAGGCTACATGCATATACAGACGTATATAGGCTACATGCATATACAGACGTATATAGGCTATATGCATATACAGACGTATATAGGCTACATGCATATACAGACGTATATAGGCACACGCACGCATGTGCACAAGACCTCCTGGTGTATACCTATACAACTTAGTTGTTACAGACGAGAGAAAGGGGAAAAAAATCAGGTGAGGAGAGGGAGAAAAAGGTACAAGAAGAAAAAGAAACAGGAAATTAGAGAGCGAAAGGGGAAAATAGATAGAAGTAGAGAGAGTGAAATGATTGTCGTTCGAATACGTATCTAACGAAAATTACATACTTCGTTCAGCTTGCGAAGTGCACACATGTGAAAATGCGCACATGTAAAAACGCACATATGAAATGACATGCATATCTACATAAATAGAAACATACATACTAATACATACACATATGGACACACATACAAATATACAAATAAATATGTACGCAAATACATGCCCATGAACTAAACTCCCATACTTTGAATACACACACACACACACACACACACACACACACACACACA
>NC_068989.1:53677956-53684634 GCF_001194135.2 Octopus bimaculoides
TCACATACATAAAACCACACACATACACACACATACATATACATACATACATATACCTACAATACATACACATATATATAGAGAGAGACATATCTTCACATCAAGATAAATATCTACATCATAACGTATATACGCAAACATTTTTAAAATGTGCCTGGTGTATATAATATTAAAATGTTAAAATGAAGAAATTGCCTGATAAATTGATATAACATAATTAAATGCGTGAGTAAACAGCAAAAATTAACCTCGGCGAAACTTAATCTTAAATTTGTGAAACAGTCGAAAGCTTTCTTAAAAGTGAAGTCGAAATATACACTAGCATAGTAATGCAAAATAACTATAAGGTGTACAGTCAAATTGAAATGTGACAGTCAAAGTTTTCCGAAAGGCAAAACATTTTACCCATACGGTATTTTATCGGTTGACATTTTAAACCTCACGGCGTGCTTGGAAGGCCTACCAAACGGATACATCATTTAATTAATTAATTAGTTAATTATTATTTTTACAACTAATAATTTACCCTGGGTATTCAGGCCTTTTCCCTTCTTCGTAAGCTATTTTTGATTTAAGGTTTTCTTCAATTTTTATAATAATATGATTCTAAACGCAATTTGCTATTTCATGCAATCGGTTATTGAAAAGACCGTTAGTTGAAAGGACGAACGAAACAAAGCCATTTTCAAATGTGCATCTATCAAAGTAATTGTATTTCTGCATATAACTTTATCTTATTCCATTGTAAACAAGACAAAACAGGAACGAGAAACTCTGAGTAACAGTTTTGTGATATTTTTGCTGCTTTTTAATAAAGCTTATTACTCTGCCTCTAGTATTCGAGTAATATTTTTCCACATTGCTCTGCATTTATGTGCTTACTCTGGTATATATACAAGGGCTGGATAAAATAAAGGTAATTAAAATTCATTAAAATGACAGATCTATCGGACTTTCAAAGGGGTCAAATTGTTGGTGCTCGTATGGCAGGCGCTAGCGTAACGAAAACAGCCGAAATGCTTGGTGCATCAAGAAGTACTATCTCGAAAGTAATGACAGCCTTTGAGAAAGAGAGGAAAATCTCCTCGTCGAAACAAAACTCCGGAAGAAATCCATGATGTTCAGATAGGGACCGTCGAAATCTTACGCGAATTGTTAGAAAGGATTACAAAAGTACAGCTCTCAAAATTACTGCAGAGCTTAATGACCACCTCGAGAACCCAGTTCCCCCCAAAAGCTGTTCGCAGAGAGCTGAACAAAGCCGGATATCACGGGAGGGTTGCAATCAGAAAACCATTTTAAGGTGTTTCCACTATTTTGTTCAACCCCTGTATATAAATGCATACATACATACATACATGCATGTATACATACACACACAAACACACACACACACGCACACACACACACACACACACACACATATATATATATACCTATTATATATTAATATTATATTTATATTATCTTATGTATATATGCTCAGATAGCCACCCTTGCTAGCTATCCAAATGACACAGACGTCTCTCAGACAATACAGAATTCTGCAAAAATATACAGGTGGGCTGAGGACAACAACATGTAGTTTAATGCAGGAAAATTCGAAGCCCGGCGGCACCAGCATACGAAGTTGGATGACATGTAAACAGGATACACTGGCTCGGGAGGAATTGCAATCTCTGAATCAAAATCAGTGTGTGACCTGGGCATTGATATGAGCAATGATGCATATTTCCAGATGAATATTACTAATTTGGAAATAAAGTGCAGACGGCTAGCTGGATAGATCCGACAAACTTTCAAAACGAGAGAAAAGGAGACAATGATAGTCCTTTGGAGGACATACACCCTCAGCCCGTTGGACTACTGCTCCCAACTATAGTCACCACACAGTAAAACATCAACAGCGGAATTCGAAGCAATACAACGATTCTAAACAAAGAAAATCGTCTTAATGCTACGTATCCGCTGCTGAGAAAGACTGAAATAGTTAAAACTTTAGAACGAAGGCGGGAAAGATATGCAGTGATATACATCTGAAAAATCCTGGGAAGCCTTTTACCAAACTTTGATATTGAAAGTTACTCAAACAGCAGAACAGGTCGCCACTGCATAGTGCCAAAGATCTCATCATCATCAAAATACAAGACCAGACGCTGCAACAGCTTGTGTTTCAAGTGCCCACAGTTCTTTATTATCCTTCCAAAATGCCTGAGAGAGACCTGCATGGTGTAGATGTGGGTGTCCTCAAGGCATAACTAGATCTCCTCATTTGAAGGAGGCGAGCCTACCACACGGCAGGATACACAGATGAGGGCAACAGCATCACACATCCTCATTCTCCAAATGTTACATATCAGACCAGGATTCAAATATTAGTGTATCACAGCCAACGGTGATGCTCCAACATGACCGTAGCTTTAAAGCTGAAACACTTTGCCCGAAATGATGAGTAGATGGACAGCCACCAACTGATGAAGGGTCGTCCTTTATGTTACTTGTCTTATTTTCCATTTTTTTTCTCTCGTTGTTCGCATACCCAAATTTGTCTTCGTATATCATATTTTCGCATTTCATGTTGTTTACGTTTTATGACATCCTGTACCCATATATGCATATATATATATATATATATATATATATATATATATATATATATATATATATATATATATACATATATGTATGTACATATATGTATGTATATATGCATATATATTTATATATATATTGGGTTGTTCGGAAAGTTCGTGCCGATTTATAGTAGCTTACCTTTCGACTTACTTTAGAACATGGTTGAGTCCATAAAATAGGATTTGACTACACGTCCATTTAGAGCACAGTTTAAGCTATCTTTTCGTGGAAGAAGGTTTATGATCCTATAACCTGTGTTAGTTCTGTAACCCTTTAAAATAAAAGATAAGAAAGTTCATTTTCGGCACTTGATGCCTTTCTTTTTCCGTAAAGGGAAAAATGCCTCACAAGCAGCCAAAGAAATATGCGCGGGTTAAGGTGATGTTTCTTTATCCGAAAGAACTATATGGAAGTGGTTCGCAAGGTTCCAAGCTGGACATTGTAGCCTTATTGATAAAAAGCGATCAGGCAGACCATCCACTACGGATGGTGACCAAATCAAGTCATTAATTGAGAATAACCCACATTGCACAACCCGAGAACTGGCAGAAGGCCTCAACGTATCAAAATCCGTCGTTCATCCTATTGGTGTTGTTATTTAATTGCATACCATCTTTGAATGATCAGACCTAAAGTCCGTCGAACCATGACCATCTTGTATTATTCTCATATTGTATTTATAACATTATAGGGTGCCTTTGTTTAAGATAGAATTTGATTTGAGGGAAATGTGGTTGTGATTTCTAGCAGGTACAATGACCACGTAGAGATTTCCACTTTGGTTGGTCCAGTTTTGCCAGTATAACTCCTAGGGAGAACATGCAAATCTAACAAACCAAAGGATCATCAGCTTTAGTGTAATTAATTAATTAGCGGTAATAAATACTATAGTGCAACGAACACGTGGGTGGGGAATGATCACATTCTCAGAACTAAAGTAATTTAACAAGAAACACTTGGGATATGGTATGTAGAGCCCTGATATTTGTGGAACCAAATGAGATCTGGAATCACAGCTTTTTTCAATGTTTTTCTTTCAATGATGTGTGACGGCTTCAACTAATGACGAAAGCTGTTATATCGGGTATCCAGTTGGCCTAGAGCTTACGTCCTACTAAGAATAAGCTGAAATTTTTATTTCTGTCTTAGTTATAAGACGATCAAACTTTATTAGAACTAGTTCTTAATCGATTGAAAATGATCATAGTTTATTGCTGATATTTATATTTTTCATTCCTGAAATGTAAAGGAGTTTTCCTATTTTTTTCCTTTACTTGAAATCCTCTCAAAACAGACCCATAGCAAATCCACAATACACCCACAAGACAAATTGTTAAGGAACAGGTGAAGTGGCATTATTGCCATAAAATCAATCAATGAATTAATCAGTTAACCAATCAATCAATCAATTAATCAATCTGTCTATTTCTCAGTCTATCTATCTATCTATCTATCTATACATACGTACATACATGCATACACACGCCCCCCCCCCACGCACACACACACACACACACACACACACACACACACATATATATATATACATACATAAATATAGGGTGATATGCAAATTTAAGTGGCAGGTAAATGAAAGATGGCCATAGAATAATAAACGATGCCACAATTTCAATTTACTATAATATACATGATCGGAACAGCAGCCTGGCACAATGGAAAAGCATCACAATGTAAATGTTCGGAATTCTTCTCTGGTACTAGCTTAAGATATTTAAACATTTATGTTCAGGCTTGCGTTCTAACAACACAAACTCTTTCTTGTTGGTTTCTTGCAGCTGCAGTTGTTCGTGTTGTTATCACCTACGTCTTTCTTTCTGTTATGTCTCAAGCTACTGCTATCTAACACCTTCGGATGATCTCTACTCAACCGCTACACAGCTGCTACTCGACTGCTACTCAACACTCCTACCACGGTCAGACTACCTCTATTTATATGTCTTGGGAGATCCTACTTCTTCGCCTGGGGGCGTCGACACTACACTTTCTTAGTAATTTTTGTTGTAGAGTGGTTGTTGGCTAAGTCTGGTAGCGCGTGGACTACTGTGTGGTAATGGGCTCACGTGGGTTTCGTTCTTGGATTAAGTGACGCTGTACCCATCGTTGCTTCAAACTACTCAGCTGAAAGCGAATATTAGAGGAGTGCCGGTGCATGTAATTCACAGTTCAGCTGCCACATCCTGGATATCCCACTGGTTCTAGAACAGAATGACTGAGAAAGTCTCTTTGATTACAAATGCATAGGCACCCAAAACAATTGAAAGCATTGTAGATGTAACTAATTCATACTCGCTTGTGATTGACAGCCGTGGTATTCTTTATCATGTGCAAACTGACGGAGTTTGGCTGATATTCCTCGTATGCAGGAATACGTGTTTGATGTCCCTAAATATAGTTGCTGTAATGTGAGCGTTAATGATTACTGCATCTGTCAAGCACTCAATACTAAACTGTTCTAAAGCTTACATTACGACCATGTAAATTCTTACGCAAATGTCTGTGGCAAGACCCATTGTATCGATTTGTATGGAAACCTATAGGAATAATTCGTGTAAATCCCAGTACCATTGCTACATCTACAGGCTGCCAGTGCCATTGCTACATCTACAGGCTGCCCTTATGTAAATGTAGGCTCTGTGGAGGACCCTGTGGAATATGTGAGGCGCTGTTTTAAATACGTATACTTGACACTTCAATTATTCCTTTCTTTCCCATTCTAATGTCTTAGAGTTTCTTACATAAAGCCTCGTTTTTGTGCGAATAAAATATTGGGAATATATGGCGCTCATCACATCCTGGAGATCTTAATAGCTATGTAAATGCAACGAATCGTAGCACCCTACTTTCCACCGCCTGCACCATCTTCATCGCCTTTATTTATAATTAAGTAATTAATAAAAGCCCAAATCTTTACGATGGTTGTCACAGCGAGTTTTGTCGCAATGGTGCTGGACGAAACATAGTCACATCTGGGTTTCATCAAAGTAACAGAAAGAGAGAGAGAGAGAAAGAGAGAAAGGGGTGGGGGAAGCGAAAAGAAATATATTTTGATTAGTTTAAATTACTGCGACTAATTCATAAAATACGCAAATCTTGGAATGTCGCGTTTGATTGAGTTACCTGAAGAAAATTTTGTGAAATATGACCATCATTCACGACTGGGTGGGTGTTCATTTAAATTCATATTTATGTAACCAGAATTGCTACATATGCCTTCTACTTGTGTATATATGCATGTATAAATTATATGCATGTACATATATATATATATATTTATATGTGTGTGTGTGTGTGTAAATATATATGCGACGATATTTCTTTTTACCCATACAACTATTACATACAAACTCTCTCTGTCTCCCTCCCTCTCTCCTCTTCCTCCTCCTCCTCCTCCTCTCTTTTTTTCCCTCATACACATAGGCGCACACGCACAAAACATTTTAAAATAATGTTATTATTTCAAATTACTTTTAAGAAAAACAACCGAGTATTTACTGATGGTGGAAAATCTCTACTGAGAGTAGAGTCAAATATACTGTGAAGATCAAACTGACTGAGATTATATGTGTGTGTCTGTGTGTGTGTGTGTGTGTGTGTGTTTATATGTATATATATAATTGTAATTGATTAAGTAACCAGATGGATTTGGTATTAGTCTTTATTTTCTACGACGATCGTTTCGACCCATTCTGATGCTGTCCCTTATGGGTGGGATTTTGTGCATTATGTTATGTTGCGCCCATTTTGCAGTCTGGATCACATCAGGTATATCCATACATAAAGTGGTCCCTCACTAGATATCTTAAGTTTGGGCTGTCATGTTGATATTTGCCCGTCGAGTTAGGGAATTCCATAACTCGACGAGCAAGTAGCGCCTCGGGTAAAGTAACGAACCCCTTAGGCAAGTGTCTTATACTATAGTCTCGTTGGATTTGGTTGACGGAAATTGAAAGAAGCACATCATATATATATGTGTGTGTGTGTGTGTGTGTGTGTGTGTGTGTGTGTGTGTGTGTGTGTGTGTGT
>NC_068989.1:53684973-53687395 GCF_001194135.2 Octopus bimaculoides
TAATAATAATAATAATAATAATAATAATAATAATAATAATAATAATAATAATAATAATAATAATGATGATGATGATGATGGTGATGATGATGATGATGATGATAATGATGATGATGATAACAGCAACAATAACAACAACAACAACAACAACAACAACAATAATAATAATAATAATAATAATAATAATAATAATAATAATAATAATAATAATAATAATAAGAAGAAGAAGAAGAAGAAGAAGAAGAAGAAGAAGAAGAAGAAGAAGAAAGGCCCATCATTGAACCATCTTCTGTTTACAGATGACCTGAAGATAGATTCCTTAACCAAAACAGTCGTCCAGGGGCTAATGATATATGCATCTCTGATAATGAGCAGAAGTAGTAGGCGAGCATCATATCATAGCCATGGGGTGAGATGAATTCTTTGGGGTTTGCATAATTCACTTTGGAAACATAGGTGTTTTGTTCAACATCTTTAAACAACTTTTATTCAGGGACCTTTTGAGCGGGATGGGCTACTCGACCTGAAGAAAATTCTAACTGGGCCCCACCTGCGAGGTCATGCGCTGTTTATTTTGATATGAGATGACCATGTCGCGCACATATGGTTGTGATGCATGTGCCTGGTGTACCCTAATCAGACGGGTAGTCATGAAGGGTATACTGGGCTTCGTATATTTTACCCCAGTGTCACTTTGATGGCATGCACTGCTCACTCACTCAATAATAATAATAATAATAATAATAATAATAATAATACGAGTGCTTGGTACCAACATAAACCAGAAAAGGTAATGGACGAAAAGGGGAAGGCAAAAGTCGTCTGGGGCTTTAATTTTCAGACAGACAAAGTGTTAGACAAAGTGGCCAGATATAGTATCCTTCTTTAGGAGGGACAAACAAGAATACCTAATAATCGACGTAGCAGTGCCAGAAGATGAATATGTCGTCATAAAAGAAAGAGAAAAAGTTGATAAATACGGAGATCTGAGAATTGAGATCGTTAAGATGTGACAGCTACGAGATTCGAACATAAAGGTTATCTCTGTTGTCATCGGAGCATTGGTTCAATAGTATACCATCTGAAAAAAAAAAAGACATCTGAAAACCTTAGAGATACCCTACAATTTAGGTGTATTGCATAAGTCATCATTACTTGGAACTGCACGCATATTGCGTAGAGTACTGTCCGTCTGAGTCCTTGTCGTGACTTGACAAACAGTACAAACCCTCGGTAGATACAATATCTTCAATCAGCAACCTCACGACATTGTATATTGCTCTATAATAATAATAATAATAATAATAATAATAATAATAATAATAATAATAATAATAATAATAAATGCCCGGATGCAATACCAGGCAGTGGCTCTCATGGCTTCTGATCTTAATTCATTGGGAGTGTTATCATGTACATTGTTTTGTCTTGGCATAAAAGATGGGCTACAGCAAATATTCTGCTTAATATCACAGATTTGCTTGTCAGTTGTTTGACCTGAACCAGTTGAGCATGTCCCTTGGTGGCTGACGATACGTGCATCTCTGATCATTAGCAAAAGTAGTGGGGGAGCATCATAGCCATGCGTTGAGAGGAATTCTTTGGGGTTTGAATAAATCACCTTTGGAAACATGAGTGCTTTGCTCAACGTCCTTAAACAAACCTTATTCAGGGACCTTTTTTAGCAGGATGGGCTACTCGACCCGAAGAAAATTCTAACTGGGCCCCCACCTGCATGGTCATGCGCTGTTTATCTTGATATGAGATCACCATGTCGTGCACATATGGTTGTGATGCATGTGCCTGGTGTACCCTTATCAGACAGGTAGTCATGAAGGGTATAATGGGCTTCGTATATTTTACTCCAGTGTCACATTGGTGGCATGCACTGCTCTCTCACTCAATAATAATAATAATAATAATTGTGGCGACACGACCAGGTAGCGAAAGTGCTACAGTGGAACTGTGCGAAAAGTGGGGGATAGAGAGAAGCAAGACGTGATATGTGCACTAACCGCAGAGAATGGAGAGTCGGAGATTATCAAAATCCTCTGGGATTTTCCTATCCAAACAGATCAGGTGCTAGAGCATAAACAGATCGGACCTAATGGAGATGGACAAATTGCACCACATATGCTATATAGTTGGCTCACGAATAGTCAAGAAGGAAGGTGAAAAGGTAGACATATAGATAGATAGATAGATAGATAGATAGATAGATAGATAGATAGATAGATAGATAGACAGATAGATAGATAGACAGATAGACATATAGACTGATAGATAGATAGATAGATAAATAAATAGATAGATAGATAGATAAATAGATACATACATTTCTTTTATTAGCCACACAGGGCTCAACGAAGATGGGACAAATACAATGTAGAGCTTTTCTTTTTGGGAGGGGGAAGGAAGGAAA
>NC_068989.1:53688989-53690108 GCF_001194135.2 Octopus bimaculoides
TATATATATATGCAAGAAAATACACATAGCTACATATGAATTATATATATTCATGCATCTACGTATAGATATACACATTTGTATATGTGTGTGTATGAGTGTGTATTTAAATGTATATCTCGTTTAGCCATCTGCTTTAGGGTGTGGTCTCAATGATACACTATTAAACATATTCAAATGTAATTTAAATAGACAGACCCTGGAGAAAAAAAAATCTAGAATTTTCTTCAAATTATCAAAGATATAAAACGCGAACGAGAAATACAGAAATGGCCTTTCCATATGAACTAGACCGACTTCCACCATCATCATCACCATATGTGTAAGCTCGAGTTTCTCTGTCTGTCTGTATGTCTGTCTCTATGTATATGTATACACACATACACATACGATGTCTATACTAGTACGACTAGGCAGCCAAGATATATGAATACTCAAGAAAATATAATCATAAATCTATAGCATTTAGGAACCAGAAGGCCGGCAGGAAAGCAAATACAAACAATACTCCCCCGCGTCTGCGAAACATATGCCATGGTGTAAATATATCACGTGATAGCCAATAAGGAATCGAATGACATCTGATTAGAAAATAGTGATTTCGAAAACACAAGCACATCTATTTAAGCGGCAGGATAATGGTTATGGAAATTCTATTCCATTGACTCCCTGGTTATTGACCAAATTTAATTTACTGACTCCAAAATATTACGAAGTAGATTTTCGAAGATTTCAAACGTAGCAGATCTGTGTGTGTGTGTGTGTGTGTGTGTGTGTGTGTGTGTATGTGTGTGTGTGCGGACAAACACAAACAGTCGTACACACACGCGCACACACACCAACACATACGCACACACACACGCACGCGTACACACGCACAGGAATGCACATATACCTAACACACACAACCCCACGCAGACACACACATATATGTTCATGCACGTACACACACACGCACACATACACGCACACACACAATTGAACACGCACACACGCACAAGAACGTACCTATGCCTGCACACACACAACCCAAACATACACACACACACATACACATACACACACATACACACACACGCACACACACATACACATACACACACATAACTCCCACGTACA
>NC_068989.1:53690297-53699220 GCF_001194135.2 Octopus bimaculoides
TACACACACACGCACACACACATACACATACACACACATAACTCCCACGTACACAGACATATACACACGCACATATAAGCACACATACACACGCACAGACACGCACTTACAAGTACACGCACACGCACGCACACATGAACGTACATATACCTCCCACACACACACAAAAAACTCATACATAAACGCACACAATTACACATATACAGGCATACACACGCACACACACTTGTACCTGCACACGTATGCGCATGCACGTGCACACACACACACACACACGCACGCGTATATAGCTCCACACACAGCCCCACACATAACCCCACGCACACACACATATACACATGCACATGCACACGCACATACACACACATACACATACGCATGCACACAGCCGCACACACTCACACACACGCACACACAGACGTATGCACAATCACCACACACAAAATACACACACAACGTACACATACACGCACACACGTGTATACACACATACATATGCTTCAAACTGCCAGTCGAACACTTTTC
This sequence comes from Octopus bimaculoides, assembly GCF_001194135.2. Classification (NCBI taxonomy): domain Eukaryota; kingdom Metazoa; phylum Mollusca; class Cephalopoda; order Octopoda; family Octopodidae; genus Octopus; species Octopus bimaculoides. The sequence continues at coordinate 53,690,823 of NC_068989.1, forward strand.
TACTGACCATTCTTCTACGCACATGTGAAGAAACACACAACTACACAAAAGACCACCATTCCTGTTACCATGCTGCTGAATTCGTCCTACAACATTAAGAGACACAAAGTTCACTCATACATACACATATAAACAGCCAACACCACATACAAATGCACACACAGCACACACACATACACACACACACAGACTTGCACACACATACCCACAAACACACACTGATACCTCCTTCTCTTATACTTTCCTGTCTTAGAAAGAACTTTTTCTTCACCCATTTCCTTCCGGTCATTTCAAGATGCAACAACATGTGGATCGTTGACTATTTTTTGCCCTCCGTCTTCCCTTTCTCTTGAACTTTCCTCCGTCTCCTGTTTCTGACGAAGAGCTTTACTCGAAACGTAAAAATACTTTTCTTTACTTCCCTTTCTTTAATTTACTGACCCTTTAACATTGCGAAGTAAGTTTTCGAAGATTTCGATGGTGACACATCCATGCGTGTGTATGTGTACGCGCGCGCGCGTGTGTCTGTGTATGCGTGTGTCTATGTGTGTGTATATATATATATATATATATATATATATATATATATATATATATATATATATATATATATATATGCATATTTGTCTATCTATCACATATATATGAATGCGTGTATATATATATATATATATATATATATATGTTGATGCAAAAAGGAATAATAGAACCTCAGAATATAAGTATATGCATAATCGTATTAATATTGAACGGAAGTAACAGAGTAACTCAAGATCCGAGAGTTTCTTGTGTTGGCACTTATCAGACGTTTGATATGTTTGATAAATGCCAAAGCACGAAACTTCCCGACCCTGTGTCACTCTGCTACTTTTGCTATATATATACATACATATATATGTATATATATATATATATATGTGCGCGTATGTATATATATACATACATATATATGGATATATATGTGTGTGTGTGTGCGCGCGGGCATGCGTGTATATATATATATATTATCTTTTACTTGTTTCAGTCATTAGAGTGTGGCCATGCTGGGGCAACGCCTTGAAGAACTTTAGCCGAACGAATAGATCCCAGTACATCTTTTGAAAGGCCTGGTATTTATTCTGTAGTACCCTGTTGTCGAACCGTTAATTTACGGGCACGTAAACACACCTTACCGGTTGTTAGCCATTGGTGGAGAAAAACACAAACCCAAAGACACACACGCACTCTCTGACACGCACAGACAGGCACGCACACACACTCATATATACGACAGACTTCTTTCAGTTTCCGTCTACAAAATCCATTCTGAAGACTTTAGTCACCTCCAAATCTGAATATTTCTAATGCAGCACTGAACCAGAGCTATCAGCTATCCACACTCTTTAATTGGGGTTTCATAGAAAATGGTGAGATAGCAGATAGGTCTTAGGCAATGGTAATACGAAATGAGATAAAAAAAAAAAAGAAGTTATACAGAATGTAGAAGGCTAATAATATAACTATTCCATCGCCGGCGTCAAATATAATAGAAAATGCATCCATTACGCAAGACCTTCATTAGTTAAACGTTCAAAATATATGTAGATATAAATGTGTGTTTGCGCGCACGCGTGTATGTGTGATATACAAAGTAATATGTTCAAATTATATTTTAGATACATACAGAGATTTGCAGAGATTTGAGTTAAATCTACCGTTTTAACTCTCTAAAGACTGATGAATTAACCAGTTGAATTACCTGGAATGCATTTTCCGAGTAATCTGTTTAGCCAAAGATGCGCAGAAGTGCCTCTAATTAGTTTTCCGCGGTGTATTTGGTCCCTTCTGTATTACATTCGCCCTTCTTCCATATACCTATACATATGTATATATTAATACAATTCTGTAAATAATAATAATATTTTCGTAAATTTAAAGCTTATAGGCGATCAACTAAAGAAAACATTGGGAAATATAAGACCTCGGCGGTAAAACTTGGGCTTTCCGTACGCGTGGGACACGAATCCACACGTCGATGTTTTCACGACAAGTGTGCTACCATCTATACCGACGTACCCTCCTACTCCTTCGCCTTGCGTACGGAAAACTTACTTTATTATGTCGAGGTCTTATATGCTCCAATATTAGACACTTTTCTGTAGTCAATACACGGTGATCGCTTATAAGCTTTAAGTTTATAAAAAATATTATTATTATTATTTATAGAATTCTAAAATTCGGCACCTCTTATCAAATCATATAAGGTCGTAAATCTGAAACGAATTTCCTAGAGGATTTATCAAAACGCACAAGCTAACTAATTCAGTATTTTGGTGTGACATCTACAGACATAACATTCAATGTCTCTCTCTCTCTCTCTCTCTCTCTCTCTATATATATATATATATATATATATATATATATATATATATATATATATATACTATTATGATATATTATCATACAGTTAACATTATAAGGATTCTACCATAGTAACTTTCGCTCCGTAACTTGCAAAGCGTTTCGTATTTACTCTTTTACTCTTTTATTTGTTTCAGTCCTTTGACTGCGGCCATGCTGGAGCACCGCCTTTAAAAAATATATTATTTGTTGTATTAAACAGTAAATTAACTAAATTTGACTGAAATTGATGGTTGATTGTTTGGCCAATCGAATTTGCAAGGAGCCGTGTAAGCGTCGATTTGTGGGTTCGATCCAGCCTAAGGTTATCTCATAATTTTTCGGTAATTTGCTTATATCTAAAAATTCTCGCTTCAAATCGGAGAATAAATATTATTGTGTTATATTATTATACAGTTACATATATATATATTCGGTTTCGACATCAAGCCAGTTGATTTGATCAATGAAACTGCCTGTAAGTGAAATTACTGTGCATGTGGCTGAGCAATCCGCAGAATGTAACAAGGCTGGCCTTTTGCAATACAGTCACAATACATTTTAACCAGCTTAGTGGACTACAAAGTGCCTAGCTCAAGGACACAACGCGTCGCTAGGTATCGAACTCACGACCTTACGATCGTAAGCCGAGTAGTATAACTACTAAGCCATGCAACGAATAACTCCAGTAGATTTTTTCCCAGCCCTCTACCCGATTCATCAATTTGCTCTGTAGTGTTATCGGATACGAAACCACCTAATTTTGAAACACATTTCTTAACCGCGTAGCCACTCTAAGGCCATTAACATGCTTGTAAACGAAGTAATGTCCACCGTAAAGCATTAAAATATATTAATACTAGTGAAGGTTTTCCACTTCGATTTGTGGTTCTAAGAAGGGTTTCTTTCAGTAAAGACAGAAATCTCATCAGCAAATACTCTTACACAAACTCACTCACAAATACACACACGTGTGCGAATATTTCTCTCTCTCTCTCTGTCTCTCTCTCTCTCTCTCTCTCTCTCTCTCTGTGTGTCTCTCTCTCTCTCTGTCTCTCTCTCTGTCTCTCTCTCTGTTTCTCTCTGTCTGTCTCTCTCTCTCTGTCTCTCGCTCTCTGTCTCTGTCTCTGTCTCTGTCTCTCTCTCTCTCTCCCCTCTCTCTTCCTCTCACATACACACACACTATTTTATGTATGTATGCATGCAAGGCTCTCTGTCTGTACACACACACATACACACATATGCAGGGTGTGATGGGTGAACTGCCACCATTTTATATTTTTAATTTCGCGCATACGCATTCTTTGTTTATTTACTTTGTCGATCACACAGTATAGTAGGGTCAGTTGGGCACCGACTATGAGAAAAACGGCACCATAGCGCATTTCACTCTGCCAGAAATTTGGATACCACATCCCGTACTGCTTAGCATTCGTGACGGAAGCTCCAATACGGATATTTCAGAATGTTTGAGTGTCAATCTGAGGACAGTACAATCTGAGGACTTGTACCGAGAGTAATAAAAATCAAACATCTACTCAGCATCATGCTGTTAGGAGTGATCACTAGTGATAGTGACGTTATACCTCCATCCATCTTCTCACACGGCGTTAGATTCAGCACAAAGGCCTACATCAAGTGCCTGGAGGAGGTAATGTTGCCTTGGACCAAGAGGGTGGTGGCTGGAAGACCCTATGTCTGGCAACAAGACTCTGCATCATGTGACACAAGCAGGAGAACCCAGACATAGCTGTCAGACATTTTCTGCGACCACATCACCGCTAACATATGTCCACCTAACTCATCAAATTGCAACCCCCTTGATGTATAAGGCGCAGTTGAGCGAGAGACCAACAAAACTCCTTCTAACACAAAAGATGAGTTGAAGGCAAGGATTATGGCAGCGTTCACCAACTTAACAACGAGACCGTCCAGAAAAGTCGCAGGTGATTCCGAAATAGTCTGGAGGCCGTAGTTGAAGCCAATGGCGATTTTATTGTATAAATTTACTCTTTAGTATATCAAAATGTTTTTATGTAATTTTGGTAAATACGTAACTGTTAAGGTGAGATGTCAGTGTTATTTTCATTTTTGCGTAATTTAGACGACAGTTTATCCACTGCACACTGCGCGCACGCGCGCGTGTGTATAAATCAAAGGTAGGACAGAAAGAACGCAATAAGTGGAAATCAACAAAACACTACATGCGGAAAAATAGACGATAGCATAACAAACGGCAAACAGGACAAAAACAAGATACACGGATCATTCGCAGCCGATTTCCTCTTCAGTCGGTGTCCGGAAAGTCCTTGCAGTTTTGCACTCCTTTATCACCCAAACTACTCGAGTCCGGCAAATGCCAAGGACTTAAGCTAAAAGCATTAAGCATCTGGGAAAGCCAAATGAATGCATACAAGAAGGAAAACAAGAACAGAAGCAAAAACAAGAAACCAGATTCAGCTATATATTTCCTACCACAAAAACTCCAAAACGGCATTGATTGTCCTCCGACGATCCTCATGCACAAGCTGATGAAATTTCTCCTCATTTCCGAGGGTGACACTCGTAGTAGGTCTTGCAGATCGCTCATTGTCTTCCAGGGACGTTCTTCTGCTTTTAAAGAACCTGTGTCATTCGAAACATTGCGTGCGACTCATTTGTCTGGTCAGTGTAAGCTGACCGAAGCATTCTCAATACTCTTGTAGCAGATTTCCAAAGTTTAACGCAAAATTTCACGTTGGCTCTTTGTTCCAGCTTCCTGTCCATAACAAAAATCACAGACTACAACATAAACGTGATCACAAAAGCACAAAGTTCACAACTTGCGTAGTAAACATAGTGATGACACTCGGCCCTCTGCCTCATGAAGGTTACTGCTAGCTCTTATTGCGCACGCAACCATGTGCTGCCATCTGTTGGTGCGTTATAGCGCTAATCCGGAAACTTTCTGATACCATAAAGTGGTATGTGTGTGAGTGAGTGTGTGTGTTTGTGCGTTTGTGTGTGTGTGTATGTGTGTTTGTGCGTTTGTGTGTGTGTGTATGTGTGTGTGTGTGTGTGTGTGTGTGTGTGTGTGTGTGTGTGTGTACGGTAATTTAGGAATCAAGCAGACAATAATGCTATTTCTAGTTTGTCTCATGCTCAATCTTCTGATGCGTGTCGACAAATGTGAATCAGCCTAGCTAGACACATCAATAACTATTGCTTGAATGCATATAAGTTTACTACATGTGCAGCTTTAATTACCGTACACACACATAAACGCACAGACAGACACACACGCACGGACACACACATTCACTCACACACATACATTCACATATACAAACATGTAAAATAAATTGTTAAAAAAACTAATCATTAGACGTGCAAGTTGTAATAACTTGCTGTTAAAATATGTGAGAGAGGGAGAGAAAGAAAGAGAGAGAAAATGACAGAGAGAGAGAGAGAGACAGAGAGAGAAAGAGAGAGAAAGAGAAAGAGAGAGAGTCAGACTGATAGACAGAGAAAGAGAGAGAGAGAGAGAGAGAGAGAGAGAGAGACAGGGAGAGAAAGAGAACGAGACAGAGAAAGAGAGAGAGAGTGTGTGTGTGTACAAATATATATGTACGTGAACAAATCTTATATTTCTTTAATGGACTCACGACGTCATAGTCACAAGAGGGGGCTATGAGAAAATGAGACACGAATATTCTCTGCAGGAACATTCACAATCTAAATTATATGAAATCTGAGGGATTTTCAACAGAACACTCAAATTAGCTCACATGTTTGCCTTTTTTCTTTAACTTTACACATATTCTTCTTTTCTTACTTTTAAGTATTATACTGCAAAACACTCGACCAAAATTATATTAATTATTTTTGCGACGCACAACATAATTTCATATAATATAATTGGCCTTTTTTACTTTTACAGATGCAATTTAAATGAAGCCTAAACATGATTTTGTCGTAATCTGAAACTTGAATGCTTAACTGCGCTACTAAGTGCGACTCAGTATTTAGTCTGGCTATCTAATACAATCGGATCTGCTGTATGCACCTCTCTTTCAGTTGAGGATAAATATATACAGCCACACCTGGACTCTTCGATGCTATTCCTACCAAATCCTTCAGTTTCTTTACCCTTTATATCTATTCTATCAATAATGATTTATTAAGAAATACAGGACCGATTGAGTGATGAATATTATCCTGTAATATACAGTTATGTCCATTTTTACTCTGCATTTTAATCCCGCTGTAGTCGGCTTTACATTTCATCCGTCCTTCGAAGATCAACAGAAAAAAAAAAAAGCAACCTAGCTGAGCTGACTAAAGTGAGTGTTCCCTGACTTGTAGACTTGTCCATTTACTAGAAATTTCATAACAAATATATCATTATCACTTTTGACTGTTGATGTTCAGTTAGAAAATCAATCGTTTGAAGAATATCAATCACTTAAATAAAATATGCCCATCTGTTTGATATTATCTCTGTCATGTGAATTTTTATTAATAGAAAGCAAACTAATTTCTATCAAGCTTACATTTTTCTATGCTTAAACTCATGCACAGCTGCTTCTGTGCATGTGCGCGCGCGTATTTTTCTTTATATTTATGTATGCATGTAGATATATAAATGTCAATAGTTGCAGTTGAATCATACCAATGAGATCAGGTCGCAGTGGTTTAAGAAAATTCTGACTCCTCAAGAAATACACAAAATCTGAATTTAACTGAGAAATTTTTGTGTTCCTAAAATGGTTAAAGTGAAACTTTCATGATGGGAGTTTTATTTTAGTTTCAGTTTATATTCTCCAGTCAAGTTATCTGCAAACAAGTACACTTCCGAAATATATATACCTTTTATTAAATCAATTTTGTAGTTGAAGAACATGCTCGCTTTTATCCTCTGTGAGGTCACACGGTTGTAGAATATTCGACGAAATTTGCGACCACATAAAATTTGCAAGCAAAATATCTTATCAATAAAGGGATTTATTAATACTAACTTCCCAGAGAAAACCTACATGCAGGCGTTAATCTATACATTTCACACCGAACCTCCTAAACAGAGCCAAGGCTACCTAAATACAGAAATCTCTCGTATAAACGACAGATGCAACACTACGTTGGCAGTGTCAATCTATTCCAAACTGAGCCAGTGGATAACGGCTATCAAGCGTCCTTTAACCGGGCACCGGCTTGGAAATATGTAAATTACCAAAAAGATTCACATACCCAGCGTCAACATTTATTTATTTTGACATAGCAGAAAGACAAAACGAAACAAAACAACAAAAAACGTCAGTACGTGGTACAATATAAATTAGTTTGATTGTGTTATGTCTGTAGATGCTACACCAGAATACTGAATTAGCCTGTAGGTTTTGATAAATCCTTTAAGAAATTCGTTTCAGATTGAAGACCATAAAATATAAAAAATAAGATGCATCAAATCGATCAACTCGGCGTCCTATATTTTTGAGACCTATAAAAAGATTTCAAAATGTCTGCCACATGCTGACATATCAACTGCAAAGTATGATATGTAATATATCTGTAAGATTCCAAGAACGATCCTGATCAAACCTTTCTAAAATTTATATAGGCGGGATAACTAGGAGTATATATGAAAGATTTAGTGAGCACTAGAAGAACTAAACTAAATTAACATCTACTCCCATATTTACCAAACTGCACGCGATAAACACGATGCTTAAATGAAAAGAGTTAGTGTCGGTATAATATCTACACATCCTTATGATATATTGCTAACATAGGTAACAAAGCTGGTTTGCTTATAAGAAAATGAATCCGGTCTCGTCTAAATCCGATTCAGATACCACCAGTGCACCACATTCAAGCACAAAGCATACTGACTACATATTTGCGTAAGAAGTGTCTGTCGTCCGATATATTTTGCTAAACTGGATTACATGAATCCCAAATGAAGGCGACTTTCATTTGTATGTTGGCTTGACGTTTCGAGTGTTCATTTTTCTTCTCTCTCTCTCTCTCTCTCTCTCTCTCT
>NC_068989.1:53699589-53708868 GCF_001194135.2 Octopus bimaculoides
TGTGTGTGTGTGTGTGTGTGTGTTTAGATAGACAAATAAATAGATAGATAAGTAGATAAATAGATGTACAGATATGTATAGGTACTATGTACATACATATGGCAGAAGTAAATAGACATCTTTATAATCATTCATTTAAATCTGAAATTATACATTCAAATTATTTATTAATTGCTATAGTCTGAATATTTAATATCTAGTCGACATACCCTTTGCATACTTCAATGCAAAGACCCTATTAGGTATGTTACTGATCAGATGACGAATATTCCCTTGCGGAATTTCTTGCCAAGTTTCATGCAGTAATCTCAAAAGATCTGGCTTTGAGAATGTTTTGTTGTTATTTCTATGAAGTGCCCTGTCCCCTATATCCCAAAGATGTTCAATAAGGTTCATATCTTGTGACTGGCTCGGCCATGGAAGCTTTTTAATGCCATTCTCATCCAACAAATCTTAGCTGTGTGACAAGGAGCTTCATCTTCCATAAATAAAGAGTCTTCTTTAATCATTTCACCACTGGAGAAGATTGGAAGGAGTCCTTTCTGCAATATGGACACATATTTATCTGAGTTTATGTTCCCCTCACACTCCACCAGCTCTGATCGACTATTGCTCCAAATTTCTCCCCAGACCATCACAGAATAGGTGCTGTGTTTCATTGTTGGCTGCAATCTTTTCTCATTAAATTCTTGTTCACAGAGTCTCCACACCCACACACGACCGCTGTCAGGGAATACAGCAAATATAGACTCATCAGACATTATAACAGTGTCCCAAAATGCTAATGACCTCTCCACCATCTTCACTGGCCCAATCTTTTCTCGGCTTGATGTTGGCAGGTCGAAGAAGTGGCTTCCTTCTTGCTGCTCTACCATAGTAACCAATTTTGTAGAGATACCTGATAGCTGTTCTGGGACTGACGTCAACTTGTTCTGCTATGCCAGAGGTCTTGCAACGAGAATTATCCTCTATACTTCTCTTAGCAAAGAGAAGGGTCTTTTCAGAGGGCCCTTGTTGATCTTGGCGAGGTGATGTGGGCTCCTTCCCCTCTCTGGCGAATTGCACAATCATTCTATTAACTGTAGAAAGTGAGAGCCCAATGTTTTATGCGATTTTACGCTGACTACGTCACCTTCAGATTGACCCACAATACGGCCTCTTTGAAATTCAGACAGTTTCAAGGCTTCTTTTGTATATAGCAGTCACATATAGAACTTGAAACATAAAAATGTCCATTTACAAGTTAGAATAAACATGGGGTAAGACAGTTCTATATTTAAGAGATGAGGAATTATGTACATTATATTCATTATTTACATTATTTACGGCTGATATACCCTCCAACCTTCATCAGGTGTCTTCAGGAAATTTCGAAGCTGGGTTCTCATTCCTAAGGTATTTTTCGATGTTGTTGTTGTTGTTGTTGTTATTATTACTATTATTATTATTATTATTATTATTATTATTATTATTATTATTATTATTATTATTATTATTATTATAATTCAGGTCACTGCTTGGAATCGAACTCGGAATCTTGGGGTTAGTAGTCTACATTCTTAACCACTACGTATACGGCATATGGCGGGCTACTAACTCCAAAATTCCGAGTTCGACTCCAGGCAGTAACCTGAATAATAATAATAATAATAATAATAATAATAATAATAATAATAATAATAATAATAATAATAATAATAATAATAATAATAATAATAATAATAATAATAATAATAATAATAATAATAATAATAATAATAATAATAATAATAATAATAATAATAATAATAATGATAATAATAACAGCATCGAAAAATACCTTAGGAATAAGAACCTAGGTTCGAAATTTCCCCAAGACACCTGATGAATGCTGGAGGGTATATCAGCCAAAACGTTGTGTTAACAACAAACAAAATGAAGGCAAATATCTATCAATTGTAAATAATGTAAATAATGTAAACATGGGGTGTTTATTCACTTCTGTTATGTCTATGTATGTATTATATATATCGACATATATCTTTTATCACTTACTTGTTTCAGTCATTAGACTACAGCCACGCTGGGGCATATTATATATATATATGTATATATGTGTGTGTGTGTGTTTGCGTGTATATATATATATATATAATACACACACACATACTTACATATATACATATAGGAAAATATGTTGGTGCGAGTGCATGTGTAAGGTTGTATATATGATGAGCATAGTTACGAGAACAGACTTGTAATGAAAAATATCAAAATTAACAACATTGCCAACTATAATAATCAAAACACCTATAACAACAACAACAGTAAAAATATAAACAAGCAACAAAATTACATCAACAAGAGCACGTAGAACGCCAACCTCCGCCAAAGTAACACCAACGTCCTCTCAAAAATTAGCCAGAGATGATTTTTAAAATGAGAGTATCTGAAATGAACCCGACTGCTCTCAAAAATTAAGTAAAAAAAAGTAGGAAAAAATAATTCAGAATCCTTGTCCGGTACCGGAATTTAAGCAGGTCTTGCCAGTCACGAGGCCAAACATCCCTGAAAGTTTCAACCGAATCCATCCAGTGGTTCTTGGGATATCTTGTCCACGGACAGACAAATAGACAAACAAACAAATACGACTGAAAACAATACTTCCACCATCGATAATGCAGAGGTAATTACTGAACTAGGTATCGACCACATCAGCGGGATTACCCTTTTTTAAATAGAAACAATACTATTTATGGGAACCACAAAGTGATGACTTGACCTGCTAGAAATACGAGCCAAATATGGTATTTGAATAAGAGGAACATGCATTAAATTTGAAGGAAATGTAGATCTGGTGGCAAGAAACTATAAACTACGGCTTTGAACAAAATGGCTGGCAAGAAATAAGGATGGTTGGTCACGTTTGGAAGGATTTCGATTATAAATCGCAAGGGATCAACGGTTGACCTAGGGCTACACAAGAGCCTACCTAGCAACTGGTTCAATAATGATGAGAAAGACATGAAACAGTGACAGCAACTGCATCAATTTACTACTACTACTACTACTACTACTACTACTACTACTACTATTATTACTACTACTACTACCACCACCAGTACCACCACCACTACTGCTACTACGACTACTGTGATTACCACAACCACAACTATGATTATTGCTACTTCCACAACAATAGCTACTATATCTACCACCACCATCACCACCACCACCGTCGCCACCACCATTACTACTGCTACTATAACAAATGCTGTGGCTCCATAATTGTTGACAAACTGTTACAGTATATTGCAGTCAGCTGCAAGCTACACATCGAAGCACCACACGAAATCACACTTGCAAGCACACTGTACGTTGACGCATGCATACACAAACAGAAAATCACACACACACACACGCATACATATAAATGTATGCGTATGTATGTATTTCCCCCCCCCACCATTCACGCACACATATACACACTAGAATCCACACATACAACAGAAACACAATTACAGACGCCGCACAAAGGCATTAGATAAGTACAAATATATTTAGACAATGCTACCAGCGACATGATGAGAACACATGACGTCTCGTGGAAATATCGTGGTTTGAAATTATAAACCGGGATTTAAACGGAACGGCTGGCGCGAGATTAAGAAGCTACAGACCTCTTTTGTCTTCGGATAGCTAAGGGAATGTAGGGTTTGGAAGGGACACAATGGACAGGACTAGACATCCAGACACCAGAGCCAACCAAAGAAACAAATGAATCAGAAGAATAAAAGCTGAGCAACGTTTTAAAGATGACTATGATGATGATGATGATGATGATGATGATAATGTCAACGACCACGACGAACACGACGACCATGACAACAACGATTATGATGATGATGATGGTGGTGGTGGTGGTGGTGGTGGTGGTGGTGGTGAAGTGGTGACGACAACGACGGCAGCAAGGACAATGATGTTGATGATTACAATGAAGATGATGATATAGAATATCGTTATCATTGTCACAGTCTTCGTTGTTGCTGTGGCTGTTGTTGTTGTTGTTGTTGTTACTGTTGTTGTTGTTGCTGTTGTTGGTGTTGTTGCTTTTGTTGTTGTCGTTTTTGTTGTTATTTAACTCAAGTGAAACCCGATGGAGAAGTCGTATGGTCAAAGATATTCAAACCCTGTCTAACGTCTGTCTTTGTCTCTCTGTCTTTGTCTGTTTGTCTGTCGGTCTGTCTGTCCCTCTCCCTCTGTCTGTCTATCTCTGTCTCTCTCTCTCTCTTTCTCTCTCTCTCTCTCTCTCTCTCTCTCTCTCTCTCTCTCTCTCTCTCTCTCTCTCTCTCTCTCTCTCTCTCTCTCTCTCTCTCTCTCTCTCTCTCTCTCTCTCTCGAAGAGGAATCACTGACAATATTATCCCATTGTCCGTCTAACTTTTTCTACTTCTTCCTGGGGATGCGTTCTCATAGATTGTCTCCCGCATTGGCTCACTTGCAATAATAATAATAAATATCTTAAATATCTTTTCTTTCGTTTGCAACGGTCAAACATTACGCTATTCTACATGGTTTGGCTGTATGATATGTCTTTAGCTTTTTGTATTTCATATTCTATTATGGAGAGCGTTGTGCATATCTGTAAGTCCTCAGGATTTGGCTATGCATTTTTAAATCAATCTCGACATAACCTACTACTATGAAGATTATATCTATTTTCAGACCCTACTTTCTGGTTATCCTGATTTCTAGAAAATTTCTGCATATTTTTTAAAGGAATTTTTTCTCTGTATGGTATCGGAGACATTTAATGATGATCCTTCATATCAATAACTGACCAATTAGCATTCAACTCCCTTTCTGTCGGTGTTTATAACTCCTAGAATATCACTGCTATGTCATTTAATGCTTTTCTGATGTCTGTTTATACCACTTATTGTGCGTCGGTGTTCTATAATGCTGACAGCAGTTTTACCGCATGATAGTCCCAATTCTCTTATCCTTGTAAATGCACTCTCCCTCTCGACTAAAATTAGGCAACCACAAACGAAATTGTTAATTATATTTCCTCCACCTCTGCATACTCTGCGGTTACTTAACGTGTTATGCTTCTTTTTTACTGTTGACAGTTTCTGGTTGGAAGATTCTGATTCTGTATCACAAACAATAATCTTATCTCAGTTTTGATGCTTGCTCTTCTCAGTGAATGGTCTTATATTTTTTTGCCGATTTTATAACTGTTCAGATTGTTTACTCTTTTTTTTTACTGGTATATCTCAGCCCCATTTAAGGTCACTTTCTTTCGCCTTTTCACTATTTCTTCTTTTGCGTCTTTATCTTATCACCTCAGCCTCTGTTTTTTATTTCCTTGAAGAGAGAAGAATGTCCATGTTTGCTTGAGTGTTTTTGTTTCTACTAATATTAGTTTCCATTGCAAAATGATTAGCTAGCAGAATCGTTAGCACGCCGGACAAAATGCTTAGCAACATTACATCCGCCTTTATATTCTGAATTCAAATTTCGTTGAGATCGACTTTACCTTCAATTCTTTCTGGGTCGATAAAGTAAATACTAGTTGAGCAATGGGGACGATATAATCGACGTACCCCATCCCACAAACTTGCTGGCCTTGTTTTTAAATTTGAAATCAATATTTCCATTGTCCTTTTTTATTATTTTTGCAGCCCTACAGAATCTATTTAAAAATAATTTTCTAGTTGTATTGGACCCCTGTCATTTTGTATTTGGGCTAATTATACTAATTCAATATCAGATTTTGGACTTCCGTATTCTAAATGCAGTTATTATTTTGCTTATCTTTTCCCGTCTAGTATTATGTTGCATTTTGCGTCCAATTGGGAATATAAATGTTACTTATAACTAGGGGAAAACAAAGAACTGATGCCTATTGATTTATCATTATTAATTTTTCTTGCTATTTTATGTAGCAATTTAATGTCAATAATATTACTTCCTATTTGTTTTTGTTTCATTTCTGTGTTTGAAGTGGTGTAGCGTAGTTTTTTATCGGCATTACGCGATAGCCAAATTGACAGTCCACTTTTTTAAATGTGACATACCTCCAACGTGATCAAACCTACAAATATAAAGTGACCGCACTCTGCAGTATGCACACACCTCATACCTAACGTTAGGCCACTGTATATACTGAACTTTATATAATTGATCAATCCTTAAGTATTTATAAGTCAGCATTTGCTCTAATTATAACGTCTGTTTATTTATTTAATAGGATAGTAGTAGCCTTAATTTAATGAACATAAACACACACACACACATACATACCAGTATGTATGCATATACTCATACATGCATTCGCACATGCATACATACGCACATGCACACATGCGCATGCACACGCATACACATATTTGTTTTCTTCTAGGAAAGGCTTAATCGTCATCCCCAACATCAGTGGTAAATATAAAGGTCCGTTTTAACACAATTTTTGTTCTGAAACTATTTGGTTTTTGTATTTATACTCTCTACTCACAGAGTCACACTTTGGCTTCTAAAAACACATATTTGCGTGATATAAATAAAAATTCTTGCAACAACGCAAACTTGTGCGATACTTTCAAGAGTACTAACATCAACTTCTTTACTAGAGTAGTAAACCAATGTGGTGTCTTGGACATGGTTAGGATTCAGACTCAGAAAGAGGTGTAGCAGTGGCAGGGTACAAAAGAAACTGGCTTGTTACATGAGGAAGTCATTTAAATGTGAGCACGAAGGGAGATGACATGTTTCTGCTTCACAAAAGCTAGAAGAGGCTTCATTATTCTTGCAAAATAGTCTTAGATAATGGGTGTTACAATGTATTTTGCTGTCCCAATGTGTTTTCCGTTGGTAGCTAAAGGACGCTTGGAACTGTGTCAGCGTATGAAACCTGAGAACAAGTCAAGACAGTAGACCTAAGATACGGGTAACATCTGCATGAAAGTTGGTGCAAAGATGGATATGACAACGTAACACGAGAACCCTAGAAAAATAAATTGGTAATGAGGTTTTGCCCTTACTTCGGTGTCAGATTTGAAGCACGGTATGAGCCCGTACTGTGCACTGATGTGATGCAAAATGACAGGCGGTCAGGGTGCAGTTTGCATATGTCTGCTTATCTTGATTTCGAAGTAGAAAGAACGTCTTTGAACCTGTATCTAATTTTGGGTATACAGAGATAGGCGATAAAGCAAAAGGTGCTCGATTGATAGTCCAGCTGCTATACACCTGGTAGTAAGAACCACTTTATGAGGTTCCGTCTTAAGAAGCTAAAATGGCAAAGAAAAAATGGGGATTCCAACACAGGCATGAACATCAAAATCAGCTCTCAAATCTACTATTATCATGGCATCTCCAATCGTATCCTTGAGGACAGCTTCAAGAATTATACAAGAAGTCACCTTGTATAAGTCACCTGGTAACCGACAACCAAGTTCTCCCTTACACTGGCTACAAACTGTAGCATCACCTTAATGTCTTACGGCTATTAGAAGCACCTGTAGGAATGAGGGCAGAGAGTATTGTTTAAGAAGGCAAAGCTTAGACAAAGACAATAAGGTAAAAATGCGCTTAAAGCAAAGAAATGCAAAAACAACGAAGAGAATCAAATGCCATGGCAGGAAAATATGTGATTCCGGAATTTTTGAATATCAGTGAGAGAGCTAGTGGGATATGCTGAACAACATAAATGTACTAAAGAAGGATGATATGGAGTAAGATTATGTAAATCACTTGTGGTAAGTAACTTGCTTACCAACCACATGGTTCCGGGTTCAGTCCCCCTGCGTGGCATCTTGGGCAAGTGTCATCTACTATATCCTCGGGCCAACCAAAGCCTTGCGAGTGGATTTGGTAGACGGAAGCTGAAAGAAGTCCGCCGTATATATATATATATATATATATATATATGTGTGTGTGTGTGTGTGTGTATGTGTGTGTATGTGTGTGTGTGTGTGTGTGTGTGTGTGCGCGCGCGTCTGTTTTTTCCCCCAACATCGCTTGACAACCTATGCTGGTGTGTTTACGTCCCCGTAACTTGGTTCGGCAAAAGAGACCGATAGAATAAGTACTAGGCTTCCAAAGAATAAGTCCTGGGGTCGATTTGCTCGACTAAAGGCGGTGCTCCAGCATGGCCACAGTCAAAAAGACTGAAAGAAGTAAAAGAGTAAAATAGTAAGAGAACTATAGGCAACTAATAGAAACCACACATGCAGTTATGAACAAATGTACTGTTGGCTACGCAGTGAATGTGATATTTTGAACTTGTCTAATTCAATACATAAAATGCTCACAGGCAATTTCTTGACTATCTGTTTTCTGAGCCGAGAATGTAAAGCAGCTGGAATTGGGATGTGCCTAACTCAACCTAATTTGAGGTTTCTAACCCCTGTGCATGTGTTTGCCAAGAGAAGAGATGCCCTTATTTATTTCTTGTATTAAGGCCAGTTTTTCGCATCTTAGTATTTGTGTATTCACATATTTTCACTGTCTCAATACACTGAACAATGTCTGCTTCATCGTCTATCTATAACTATGTATGTACATGTCAGGCTTTTGTGAGCAACTTTTGTTGCACATTGCTGCATGCACAATTGGGCCCCGATGGTACGCTATTATTATTATTATTATTATTATTATTATTATTATTATTATTATCATAGAGTAAGAGAGCAGTGCATACCCTCAAAATGACATTAGGTTACAAATATACGAAGCCCAATGTATCAATTATGACTACGTTTGATAATGGTACACCAGGCACATGCATCACAATCATGTGTGCGCGACATGGTGATGTTACATCAAGAGAAACAGCGCATGACCTTCCAGGTGGGGGCCAGTTAGAATTTTCTTCAGGTTAAATAGCCCATCCTGCTCAAAAGATCCCTGAATAAGATTTGTTTTAAGGATGATGGACAAAACACCCATGTTTCCAGAGGTGAATTATTCAAACTCCAAAGAATTCCTCTCAACACGTGGCTATGATGCTCCGCCACTACTTCTGCTGGTGATCAGAGAAGCACATATCGTCAGCCACTAAGAGACATGCTCAACTAGCCAAGGTCAAACAACTGGCAAGCAAATTTGAGGTATTGAGCAAAATATTAGCAGTAGCTAATCTTTTATATCAAGACAAAAACAATGTACATGATAACACTTCCAATCAGTTAAGATCAGAAGCTCTGAGAGCCATTGCCTGGTATTGTATATAAGGCATTATTTATTATTATTATTATTATTATTATTATTATTATTATTATTATTATTATTATTATTA
>NC_068989.1:53709685-53711888 GCF_001194135.2 Octopus bimaculoides
TTATTATTATTATTATTATTATTATTATTATTATTATTATTATTATTATTATTATTATTATTATTATTATTAATATTGCGGCGGCGAACTGGCAAAATCGTTAGCGCCCCAAGTGAAATGCTTAGCTTTATTTCGTCCGTCTTCACGTTCTGAGTTAAAATTCTGCCGAGGTCGACTTTGCTTTTTAGCCTTTCGCGTCGACAAATTAAGTACCAGTGAAACACTGGGGTCGATGTTATTGGCTAGTCCCCTCCCTCAAAATTTCAGGACTTGTGCCTTTAGTAGAAATAATAATTATTATTTATATGCACAGTATTTGTATTACTGATTCGCTGAACACAAAGCGGTTATTCGTGTCTTTAGATGTTCAGTGCATATTTGAAGATTAAAGAAAGATGCCTTCTGTAAATGCGTAAATTTAATTGTTATGCTAATTTTTGAAAGCCATTTGGTGATATTTTCAGAAACTGCACCTTGTGAACGTATTATGACAGGAATTACCATAACCTTCATGCAGTTCCAAAGGAATCTTAACTCCCACTTTATATTCTGGAATTTCTCTATTTCTTCATATTTTTTCTTTTACCTCGATATTGAAAGGGACAGGCTAGATCGATTCTCATATAAGTTCTAGCACCTTTCTTTAACCCAGCCATATCCAAGCCTTAGCTCGCCACTTACTTTTGCTCTCAGATTTCCATGTCTTATAGAATTTATGATTTAGAGAGATTATTATTATTATTATTATTATTATTATTATTATTATTATTATTATTATTATTATTATTATTATTATTGAGTGAGAGAGCAGTGCATGCCATCAAAGTGACATTGGGGTAAAATATACGAAGCCCATTATACCCTTCAGGACTACCTGTCTGATAAGGATACACCAGGCACATGCATCACAACCATATGTGCATGCAGTATTATTCTCATATCAAAATAAACAGCCCACGACCTTGCAGGTGTGGCCCAGATAGCATTTTCTTCAGGTCGAATAGCCCATCCTGCTCTAAAGGTCCCTGAATAAGGTTTATTTAAGGATGATGAACAAAACACTCATGTTTCCAGAGGTGAATTATTCAAACCCCAAAGAATTACTCTCAGCACAAGGTTATGATGCTCCCCCCACTGCTTCTGCTCGTGATCAGAGATGCACATATCATCAGCCACTAAGGCACATGCTCAATTGGTTAAGGCCAAACGACCGTCACGCAAATCTGTGGTATTGAGCAGAATATTTGCTGTAGTCCATCTTTTATACAAAACATGGACATGATAACAATTCCAATCAGTTAAGATTAGAAGCCATGAGAGCCACTGCCTGGTACTGCACCCGGGCATTTATTATTATTATCATTATTATTATTATTGTTGTTATTATTATTATTGTTATTATCATTATTATTATTATTGTTATTATTATTACTATTGTTATTATTATTGTTATTATTATTATTATTATTATTATTATTATTATTATTATTATTATTATTATTACTATTATTATTAATAGTAGTTGTAGTAGCAACAGCAGCAGTAGCAGCAGTAGCAGCAGCAGCCGCAGCAGCAGCAGCAGCAGCAGTAGTAGTAGTAGTAGTAGTAGTAGTAGTAGTAGTAGTAGTAGTAGTAGTAGTAGTAGTAGTAGTTATTGTTGTTGCTGTTGTAGTATAATGATCACGGTATCGAGTAGGAAAACACAAATATAAAATATGTGAAGTGGATATTTCACCAATTTGGTATTTCATAACAGTCAGCGAACACGCAATGTTATGACGTGACTACTCACCGAAATATATGTATCAGGTTGACGATGAAATATCTTACATACTTCTGCAGTTATTAAGTGTTACATATTCCTGATGTGGATTACATTTGCTTCACGGATATACATTCTGTTCTATTTCATATATGTTAGTTAATGTGTCATTCAGAATTAGCTATCAGTGTTGAGACTAGGCTTACATATATATGTTTCATAATTCGTTGTGGTTTATGTAAGGTTAAGCCAATGCCAGAGATGGATCTCACACTGCGTAAGACTCCTACATATTATATACTATATGTCTCTCTCTCTCTCTTTCTTTTTCTCCCTCCCTATGTCTATATATAGTTTATAGATGGGATATATATATATATATGCATATATATATATATATATATATATATATATATATATATATATATATATATATATATA
>NC_068989.1:53714192-53715785 GCF_001194135.2 Octopus bimaculoides
ATATATATATATATATATATATATATATATATATATATATATATATATATACACACACACACATATATATAACACTTCCGCAATGTATCTTTACGTTTCGTGTAAATAAAAGCAGCAAATTATAGGATATATCTTCACTTATGAAGATCCAAAATATAATAACAGATGCAAAAAAAGAAGCGAACACGCAATACAGCGAGAAAAGTATTAAAAACAATCGTTAGCGGATATAGATGTATAAAGCCCCTCACGCAAGCTGCATGGCGCCAGCTGCTGGGCGCAAGCTGCAGGGCGCAAGCTGCAGGGCGCAAACTGCAAGGCGCATGCACAATCGCTCATACAAGCATCCAAGGAACGAGGTTGTAAGCGTATGCACATGTGTGGTTTGGTAAACACACGTTCACATTTCAAATTAAATAACTATTAGGTGTATATCAGAATGGAAAGGTTACGTCTAAACTTAATTCATCCTTAACTTAAAGTAAATTATGTTAACAATTATTTAAATTCATCCCCATTGCATTGTGCAAAAGTATATGTTTTAGCATGTAGGCTTCTTGAGAGTCTTTCAGAAATTCTATTAATGATCTTCTCATTAGTCCACAGAATACGCAGGGATTTTTCGTAGGAGAATCGGCATCTCCTGGAAATGATATTGTATAGTTTTGCTTGCCTTACTATGGACCAAGTTATATTATACTTAATTCTATCTTCCTTCTGTCGTCATACAAAATCGGCCAAAGTAGTTGAATGTCTCTTATCGATTGTCTTAAAGCTGGAGACATGGTTGCGATAACGATTCTTAAATGAATCAGCCGTTTGCCCAATGTAAACATACAGCCCCCACCCATTTGTGTGCACGGTACATTTATATAAGATTTGTACTCATACAAAGGTTCATCAATGGGCATTTTGATTTCTTTTTGCATGAGCATTTATGTATATGTATATGCACTGGGTCGGTTTCGGCGATTAAGATTCCATTTGATCTGGTCGGCGAAGCAGTTTGCTCGTGAAATTAACGTGCATATGGCTGAGCACCCACCAAACACGCGTACCCATAACGTAGTTCTCAAAGAGATTCAGCGCGACACAAAGTGAAATACAGGTGCTACTTATTTTTGCCAGCTGAGTGCACTGGAGGAACGTGAAATAAAGTGTCTCGCTCAAAGATATAACGCGTCGCCGGGAATTGAACTCACGATCATGCGATCGTGAGCCGAATACCCTAGCCACGCGACTTCACTCTACTTTTTATATTGTTATTATAAAACAACGAAAAAGGCGGTGAGCTGGTAGAATCGTTAGCACGCCGGGCGAAATGCTTAGCGGTATTTCGTCTGTCTTCACGATCTGAGTTCAAATGCCGCCGAGGTCAACATTGTCCTTCATCCTTTCGGAGTTGATAAACAAAGTATCCGTTTTGCACTAAGGTTGATGTAATCGATTGGACCCTTCCCTACAAAAAATCCAGGCCTTGTGCTTATAGTAGAAAGAATTATAAAACAAAGTAACACGTTAATTCATTTTGTTCTAGAGCAGTTAGAATGGTTATCTTACAATATTTTCTATGAATATTTTTGTCCGAGATAT
>NC_068989.1:53715949-53724939 GCF_001194135.2 Octopus bimaculoides
TTTTAAAGACATTAAACAGTGCAAACGTTGCAAAGTTAGAGTCTTTAACCATCTCAAACTTTTTTTGAGAAAAATGTGCGTTATTTAATATCAATTCTCGCTGCAAGTGGTCTTGTACGAGGCTAAGAATTCCTTTCAAAGCACAAAATAATGATTGGAAATTTATAACAAATAATTGCTCTTACAACGGAGAAAGAGCAGAATTGAAGGAAATCAGTTATGTTTGCGTCAGTAAACGATAAGTGCAAAGAGTTTAAGCAATCAAAGATATTTTATGCTGTAAAGAAGGATCAAAATGTGTTTTCTATTTATTCAGCCCTAATGGAAAATATTTTATCTCTCTCTACGACAAGGGATTCCGTTAGAAGTTGGACTTCTTTTCTTCCACAGTGAAAAATAAAATTGTGGTTTTTTTCTTATAAAATGAAATTCAGAAGGTACTAATATAAGATTGATTTTTGGCAAGGTGTAGTGAAACTTATTTCGCTTATTCATATAATAATTATACTGATTTCCTTAAACTAAGTAACCATTAAAAAAATTTTGCAAGCGTCTCGTGTCTCTTACAAAAAAGTTAACATTTTGAAAACCCTGAAACGCTTTCACTCCAAGATATTTGCTTAAATTTTGTAGAATTTTACCTCTTAACAAACTACCACAGAATTACACAAAGAGACTATTGCTAACATAGCTAAACTTTATCAAAATTATAATACCTGTTTGCAGTTCGTCGGATAAGGCTGTTTAGATGTCTTGTTCAGAGACACAACACAACGGCGGTGGATCGACAAGAATCACAGAGCAGTAAACCCGAAAAAATCCCTCTTCAACAAGTTAAACGTCATTACATCGACTTGACCAGCTAACACTCAATCGTTATCATGCAACGAAGTCATTTACAGAGAGATACAATCCATTGAGATGATTTGATTGGAGTTTCATATAATCCGGTTTTAATATGAAAATGTTCGCTACTTAGATAACGTTTATACGACTGGTCGTCGTTGTCGTAGTAGGAGTAGTATAACAAGCAAGAACAAAGTCATCATGAGCCTGGATTATTTATATTAGATATGGGGTCAACGAACGTGTAGTTTAAGAATGATCGTTGTTTCTAATGTAAGTGTGTATTATTATATAAAGTGTGAATAACAGAATCGTTAGTGTACGGGTATTCAGTTTCGAATCTATATATTCTGAGTTCAAATCCTACATAGACAAAACTTTACCTTTTATCCTCACACAGTCGATTAAGCACAAGTCAAATACTGGAGTTGATTTAATCGACACACAGCACACCCAAATATGTGGGCCTCATGCCTACGTTAGTAATTGTTATCATTTATAGTTTCAAGTAGATTTTAGAGTCACCAGGGTGATGAGAGAAGTTCCCTGTGGTATTTAATTAGTCTGTTTTCATTCTGCGTTCAAATTCTGCAAAGATCAACTTCTCCTTTTGATTTCCGATATGGATAAAATAAAATAACACTCAAGCACTGAGTTAAGTCAATTTCTTTTCTTTGTCCAGGAAAAATTATGTGTGTGTGTGTGTGTGTGTGTGTGTGTGTGTGTGTGTGTGTGTGTGTGTGTGTGTGTGTGTGTGTGTGTGTGTGTGTGTGTGTGTGTGTGTGTGTGTGTGTGATTAGGAGTATCATAAATTGTTCATTAATACAGAGAAGGAAGAGGATGATAAGTAAATTCTGAGGTATAACAGAGTTGAGAAAATATTCTTTTCTTTTCTACTCTTGGCACAAGGCCCGAAATTTATGGGGAAGGGGCCAGCCGATTATGTCGATCCAAGTACGCAACTGGTACTTAATTTATCGACCCCGAAAGGATGAAAGGTAGATTCGACCTCGGTGGGATAGAGTTGAGAAAATATTGACGACAGAAAATTCTGCTATTGAGGTTATAATTGCGGGATCATTTTTAAAATCCTAAATGAAGATGTAATGCAACACTACGACCTTTGCAAGCTTCTCCGTATATTACTATCTTTTTGCTAAAGAACTAAGATCCATCCATCTACTCTTAATGCTTATTTTTATATTCCTATTCGAATAGATATGAAGGAATACCCACTTTCCTATGCAAGTACCGTGGTTGCACCATTGAGTTTTTAGTTTAACCTAGGTGATATTGATGTTTGGGTCTGTTCATATTAAGTATGTAATGACCAGGTTTGCAATATTTACTGTTGTTACTATTTTGTTGTGTTTATTGCTTCGAAGTTACTTTCCTGATCAGCAAGAAGATTACTAACAACTCTGTTAATTATTTCCATCGTTAAATCATAGTCGTTGTCGTGTTTTTCATTATTAGAATGTCTTACTTTGAAATCATTGTCATAAACTTTTTATTCATATTTTGTTTATCCTTTTCTGGTTCGGATCTTGTCAGTCAGTATTCTCTAGGAATATTGGAATTTGTTTTCGTTGTGTATTGTGTCCGTTTGTAATGTGTTTCATGTTGAGAGATCTATCATAGTGGTTTATTCCTTGTTCTTTTTTTGTTTGTTATTTGTTTCCATCATGATATAATTTTTAATGCTTCATTGTGGGTTTTTCGTATGACTTTGGCCATAAAAAAGCGGTGAGCTCGCAGAATCGTAAGCACACCGGACAGAATGGTTAGCGGCATTTCGTTCTGAGTTCTGAGTTCGATTTTACATTTCATCCTTTGACGGTCGATAAAATGAGTATCAGTTGAGTACTGGGGGTCGATGTAATCAACTTACCCCTCCTCTGAAGCTGCTGGCTTTGTGCGAAAATTTGAAACTTTGAAATTTCGGCTGCGAGAGTGTATATTTTAAAGTTAGTTAGTCTGTTGAAATTCATCCATTTTAGATCAGGGTTATATTTTCTTCAAATTATACAAGAATATCGTGATGTCTTCAATTTTCTTGTACAATGTGACTGTAAAATATGCATGATAAATAGAAACATATTCCTCTCCAAGAGAATTAAGTAACAGCTTTTTTTCTAGGGATATCAAGTTCCCTGCGCTCCATTTTCACACATTTATGCCTTAAACAGAAAATACGCATATACCTTTTAATGTTGGTATAACTGATAACATTTTTATTTGTATTCCTTAAATATTTTTCCATGGATGGACAAAATGTCTGGTAATTATATGACTTGTCAGTTTATTTTCATGAAGTATCCAATCATTACCTACTTCGAATGTTTGTAATACATTAATTATATGACGTAGAAATCAATAAATTTTGCATATAAATCATTCTATCTATTCAACAATATGCTTATCGTTGAATATCTTCAGTTTTCGATTTATTTGTTGCTTTTTGTTGTGATAATGGTTATTTTTTGGAGTAGTCATGCAGTTAAAAGTCACTCCATTGTTTTCTATCGGTATGCTCATTATTAAATCTCATCGATTTATTATTATTATTATTATTATTATTATTATTATTATTATTATTATTATTATTATTATTAATTATTCTTTCTTCAATTTTGTTTACATTTCTTGCTGAGTATCTCCCTGGCAACCGACAAAGAAACTCACAGTATACATTGATAGGTCATTAAAATGAACACAACAGATTGTTTATTTACAAAATCAAATAAAGTTACGTAAAAAAATTATTTACATGGAAGGTAATCGTTCTCACAGCAACGGTGCCCTTCTCAATACGTGTGACGTATGATTTAAAGCAATCTTTTCCACTTCTTACAGGGATGGTCAGTCAGGGATCGTTCTCAAATAATTTTCAGTTCCTTTTTTGCTCATTTCAAGCACTTCTGCAATCACTGGTATTGTAACCGACTAGAGATGCCATATTTGTTTTCGATTTCAGTGAAATCTTTACATTTTCTGGGCTTGTTAAATTCTTTTGTCAAAATATTATGACCACAAGGGATATACATGTCGATCAATAAACAGGCTTTATTATTTTGGTATTTTACAACAATATCCAGTTTATTAGCTCTGATGGCTCTGTCTGTATTTACAGGAGATTCCCAAAGAATCGTTACATTTTCTCCCTCAATTACAACCTCAGGATGGTACTTATACCACTAGCCAACCATTTTGATCTTATACTCAACATATTATACAGTGAAGATATTGGCCAACTCTGTCATGTCTTGATTTATACTCCACTGCCGCTAAAACTTTACATGCAGAGATTAAGTCATCAGCTATTACAATCTCATCATTACAGAATCGGCACTTTGGATATTTCATCATTTGGCTCGGTAGTTCCGGGACAATAAACTTTCATTTTGAGCAGCTAAGATAAAGCATTTGTTCTCTGCACCCCCGTGCTTCATAACCACTGATGAAAGTGCTTCTGGTCAACATCATCTTGTTTGCTACGGGTCCATATACTTTCCACGGGGAGAATTCTTCTCCCACCTACCAGCCAATTGTTCATGTGCGTTTTTCATTGCCATTAACATTCCTTTCTTAGCCACATATCCCTCAGTCTGTTCAGCCTTGTCATCATTCATTCACTTATTGTTATTCCATATACGCTCAACAGATTAGACTGTTGGAAAAAATTCCTTTCATAGGCTACAAGAAGTAAAGTCAGATGCCAAAACCTTTCCTAAGTATTCTAAGTTCCTAATAATATTGTTTTCTGGAGCTGCACTGAACTAGGTTTCATGTCTGTTTCCACTATCCATTTGTTCAAGTTTTTAGGAATAGTTCCTTATGCATCTATAATTTCAGAGATCCATTTTACCCGCACCTTCCTAAACCTCTGCAACTCAGTGGCTAGGTTCTGACCCTTTGCTATTTTCTCTACAACTCTCATATCGACTTTTTCATCATTTGTGATTGTAAAGTTCATTATTATTAAGACGGCGAGCCAGCAGAATCCGTAGCATGCCATGTAAAAATGCCTAGTGGTATTTTGTCCGTCTTTACGTTCTGGAATCAAATGCCGCCGCGACTGACTTTGTATTTCATCCTTTTGTGGTTGATAAAATAAGTACCCGTTGAGCACCGGGGCCTATGTAATCGACATAGCACTTCCCCTTGTGCCAAAATTTGAAACCAATATTATTTTTAGTAGTAGTAGTAGTAGTAGTAGTAGTAGTAGTAGTAGTAGTAGTAGTAGAAGCAGCAGGATTAATATTGCATTTATGTTAGGTTCGTTGTATTTTGTTATAAGCTGATACACTTAATTAGGAGAGAGGTTTGTAATATGGTGAACGTCCTACTGAATCTAATTTTTTTTAAAACATGAAGCTAGTTTCACTTTTCAAATGAAATAACCTCAAAGCTAATAAGTAGTCTGGTAAGTCATTACAAGTATCAACATTTAATCTCATGGCTAGACTTTCGTTTCACCATAAGCTTTTAAAATGAAATACCATCCATCTCCGCCGCCAGACACATTCGTTTTATACATTTTATATTTCCCTGAAGATAAAAAAAAACGAAAGACAAATCTTCTTTCTTGTCGAGATAAAGTTATAGTAATATTATATCTAATTTCTTTTAATATCTTACTGATGGTTATCACTTACAATTGTCAGATAGATATCACATTATTAATTGTCAAGCATAATTAATAATATGCGTTGAATGAAGTTGATTTTAACCTATTAAAAACAAAATAAGAAAAGAAGTTGAAAGTAGGCTGGTTTTCAAGCAATATCTGGTTATGATCTCCGATTACAATGTCTGACTTTTGAGCCACAATTTACCTAATCATTTACTATGTTACAGTAATTATTTTACAAGTTGATTTATGCATTTAGAAACAGACACAAATAAATACAGACCCTCACACACATGTATATGTATTTTATTTATATGCATACATGTTTGTATACATACATATAAGTATGTAATCTATATGCATATACATACATACGCACATGTATATGCACAAATATAAATTCTAACATTATATAAATAAATTTAGTACTTTTGAGATCAGACACTAGTAAATTTTGCACACTTTTTACACGCATTTATGTAAGCATACACTTGCACTTTTGTAATGGTATACACACATACGTATATACACACGTACATACATAGACATTAAAAGCCTGCTTCCGTATACTTGCACACACATTTTCTATTTACTCAACATTGAATCTTCTCTTTAAGGTTAATACTAAATGTTATTCAGATGTGAAACGTCCCATCTCTATCGGCCTCTCTTTCCATATACATACGTACATACAAACACGCAAACACGCACATACATGTATGTATGTATGTATGTATGTATGTTTGTGTGTGTGTGTGTGTGTGTGTGTGTGTGTGTGTGTGTGTGTGTGTGTGTGTGTGTGTGTGTGTGTGTGTGTGTGTCTGTGTGTGTAAGAACTACAAGAAAATAAATCTAAGTATTCACTGCCATGTATACGGACTAAAAAGACGTTAGGAAAAATACAATCTACCGTAAACGATAAATGATCTTTTTTTAAATTTCTCTCGAAGACAGAGATGGAAAACGAAAAGTTAATGATAATGATTAGCAACTATGAATGAGAAGAGGAGATAATTTGAAGAAATTAAAAATGTCATAGTTGAATTAACATGTCAAGGAAAAAATATTATTTTATCTTAGTTACGGTTTGAGAGACAGCTCTGCCTGGGTTTCGAAGCCAGTTTTGTATCATCCACATTGTACAATTCTTATCAACAAAAAGAGATGGGGAATATAACATATTTTGAAACAGTTTAGTTCAGCAGTCCCCATGTTTTATGCAGTACAGACCGTGGAATCACACGCATAGCAAAACACAATAAAGTATAGGGTTGGTGCATAATTATTGCGGCTTTTTCTCTAATTTTATTCAACAAAAACAATAACAACATGTAACAAAAACATCTTTAAATGATTATTCCATAACATATTCACCATCTACTCCAATTACTGCTTCCCGTTCGCTTGGCAGACGGTCAGACCATCATTTAAAGATGTTTTTTGTTAAATATTATTATTGTTTTTGTTGAATAAAATTTGTTGGAAAAAAACCTCAATAATTATGCACCAACCTAATACATAACATACTCTTTTAATCTTCTCGTTTCAGGTGTGCGGCTGCGGTCATGCTGGAGCACCACCATGGTCTTGCTGATTTCCTCTGTCTAGATGCTTCACGTTACCATTCCTGTATGTACCATTGTCGCAGCTGTTGGCTCATTTGGTATATAAGGGAGTTTGATTCCACTACCCTGATCTCTATTTCATGTCGGGCTGTTGGTTCATCCGGTATTGTGAAGAGGAGATGTTTAGTTCTCTTTTGAAAGCATCTACTTCTACTTTTGCAGATTTCTTCATTTTTGTGGCAGGGCATTGAAGAGCTGTGGACCGTTGAACCCTAGGCTATGCAGTATTTCGTCCTGAATGTAGGTGGAGTGGCTAGCACCTTTGGTACATTACAATGGCGTCTAGTTCTGGCGTATGTACGACACTCAATTACAAATATACTACAAATATACTACGTATATATTACATATATAAAACATATATAATTTAAAGCCACCACGTAGACTACCGTATTCAAATTTATTCTTTCTGTGCGACAGGAAACTAAACGGTACCAAACAGCTCAGTACTTCCGGCCCATCGGCTGGTAATCCGTGGTTCAGTACATCTTTGCTCAAGGATAATTTGAATAATTTAAAATAAAAGAAGGTATGAAAAAAATAACTCAAACAAGCCAGTTACGTGGACTTAGGTTACAAAAACATCAAGACGTAAAACAAATCATATGTAAGAGATTCTTAATTTATCAGAATTAAGTAGAGGAGAATAAAGAAATCTTAAAGGCAATTGTTAGCAAACCTGAATGGAAAGGATAAATTATTCGAAGAAATAAAGAATGAACATATTTGGTGGAAGAAAGACAATCTCGTATATACTTCAGAGAAGATAAAAATCTGTGGAAGCACTTCGGTCTTGAGGGATGTGTGAAGCCCAAAATATACATAAAATGCTTGGTAGACATTAATTTAATGGCATCACATCTAATTTTAAAATTTTTAAATTTTATGTCATCACATCTTATTTTTAAAAGAAAACATTTGACAGTCACTTCGAAGTTTCGACTCAAATGTCTTCGACAGTCCGATGGCGGCCACTTATTTCAAACTTCGATGTCACTATCAAATGAAAACTTGCATATGTATGTCAGCATACATATAGCATATATGAAGGCATGTATGCATTTATGTACTATGCATGCATATATATATATATATATATATATATATATATATATATATATATACATACACACATATATGTATATATGTATATATGAATATGTATATATGTAAATATATTCTACATACATATATGTATATACATGTATATAAATATATACATACATATGTATACACTCAAAAAAACACACATTTATATATATATGTGCACATACACATACACCACACATACACATAAGTCAAATAGAATGAAACTAAAAAATTAAAACAACTAGAAAATAAAGATTACAAAAATATAGTTTAAAAAAAGTGAATCCGATACCGTATCGTAGAAGATTAAAAACATATGCTGTGTTACCAGACGTTGGCTGCAAGTGGTACCGACCCACAGAACTGGGAAAGTAGGGAAACAATTAGTAAAAGATTAGCATGAAATATTTTATAGAATTGTTACGCGACCAACGCAAATCCCTTCTCAACGTAGGTATGGTGAAAATAGATCGAACTCCATGTTAATCCCTTACCGGTAGTCTTGTTTTTCTCTTTCTGAAGATTTATTTTCTTTTTTCAATATATATATATATATATATATACACACACACAAACACACACATATATATATATGTATGTATGTGTGTGTGTGTGTGTGTAAGTGCGTCTGTATGTATGTGTGCGTGCGTGTGAGTGAGCGTGCGCGTATGTATATATATATATATAATGTATATGTATATATGTATATATATGTATGTATATATTTGTATATATATATGTGAATATGTACATATGTATATATACATGTATATGTATATATATATATATATATATAT
>NC_068989.1:53725508-53729161 GCF_001194135.2 Octopus bimaculoides
GTTGTGAATGTTTATTAAGCGAAAACACCTAAAGCTCCATGAGGCCCCGGCAAGCAGTGATGGCGAACCCTACCGTATTCTTTCACCACAACTTTCTCTCACTCTTTTCTCCTGAATCTGTTGTACCTGTATTTCAAAGGGCCAGCCTTGTTACACTCTATCACGCTTAATCTCCCCGAGAACTACGTTAAGGGTACACGTGTCTGTGGACTGCTCAGCCACTTGCACGTTAATTCACGAGCAGGCTGTTCCGTTGATCGGATCAACTGGAACCTTCGTCGTTGATTGTATGTATTTATATATATTTATTTATTTATAACTAATCGCACTCCTTGAAGAAAATGACTTCCTGAGTGATACCCATCATTGTTTTTGACCAGATAGGAGATCCTCAACCCAGCTCCTACAGAACTTATGACTGGGTGCTGAGACAATTACTCTACAGCTGAAATGTGGACGTAATTTACCTTGACTTTGCAAAAGCTTTTGATAAAGTTGATGATGGTATGATATTCTCAACTACCTGCGATACATTTGTGTCATCAGCATAACTGGTCAGATTGGCTGACTCTACCGCGGAAGGCATGTCTGAGAGGGCCACCACAAATAGTAGTGACCTCAGTACAGTTGCCTGTGGGACTCCGCTGCGAATTGGTGTCCCTTCAGAGTGAGCACCATTGGCTACAACTGTCTGACTCCTGCCCTTCAGAAAGTCATGCAGCCACTTTCCCAGTTTCCCGGTAATACCAAGGTTTTGCAGCTTGTGACATATCATGCCATGATCAACCTTGTCGAAGACCTTGGCAAAGTCGAGGTATATCACGTCTACAGCTGACTGATTTAGCTGTTGCTTCAGTACCCAGTCAAAGTGCTGCAGTAACTGTGTGCGGCAGCTCTTCCCTGGACGGAAGCCATGCTGTGTGTTTGTAAGAAGGTTGTTTTCTTCTAGGAACGTGATCAGCCTTTTTCTTACAATGCGTTCCATTATCTTGCTAACATGTGAGGCCAGAGAGATGGGTCTGTAGTTTTCAGGATCTGCTCTGCTTCCTCGTTTATGGACAGGGCAGATTATACCCTCTTTTAGCATGTTGGGAAGTTTACCACATGCAAGAAAACTCTGAAGAGTATCTGCAGTGGCTTTGCAAGAGCCTTTTTACATGTCTTTAAGATAACAGCTGAAACTCCATCTAGGCTTGTTGCTAAGTTTGATCTCATTTCACCAATGGCCGATATTACATCCTCTTCTGTTATTTTGATGTAATCGGAGGCTGCCTCTTTTTCGAATAGATTCATTACATTGAAAACTCCTTCGGCTTGTTTATTTGCATATTTTTCCAGTAGAGAAGTGAAAACACTTCGGAATTGTTTACTTAGAGTTTCACTTATCTTCCCCGGGTCTGCAGTTAGTGAGCCGTTTTTATCAAATAGTGGCCCTATCTTATAGTGTTCTGAGGCAGACGCCTTTGCCAGCGTGTAGAAGGCTTTAGGATTTCTTTTTATATTTTCGACTGCCAAGGTTTCTCTTTCTTCTCTTTATTTTTCATGGGAGATTTTGAGTTTATTCTCTATATGGAAAAGTTCCTGTCAGATGGGCTTTCATACTGTCATTAACGTGTTTGTTTAAGTGATTCGAGATCTTTATTCTCCGCCGCTTGAGTATTCTCCTGTCTTGGAGAATGATGTTTTTGTGCTTATTTGTTCTCTTCTCTAGGACATATTTAATGCATATGGCTCGCATTATTGACATGAATTTATAGAGTTTCATATCTATGTCTTGCATAGAGAGGCTTTTAGCTCAATCCTGCTAGAGCCACATGTTTTTGAAGTGACTTTCAGTCAGCCTTATAAAAATATAGCCTGGATAGGGTTTGAGGGCCATCTGTGCAGAGTTTACCTTTAGTTAATTCCAGGCCAGACATTGTCAGTTCTATCATGTTATGATCTGAGAATATTGTCGGTGATATATTCACGTTGTGGATAATTTGCACACTGTTTGTAAAAGAGAGGTCCAGGAATTTTTGTACCTGGTTGGAGAGAGTATGATTTGCTCCATAAATAGCATTTTTGTAAGATCAAGTAGAGATTCTGCTTGATTCCGTTCTTTGTGTGTCATTATGTTGCCCTCAGGCCACTTGATGTTGAGGAAGTTGAAGTCACCCATCAGGAATATAGTAGTACGTTGATCCAATTGTGTAAGTACTTCCTTTATCGCACTGATGCCTTCCGCAAATTTTCCATCATGATTTGAGGCATCAGGTGGGCGATATAGTGTGTATATCACTATATCAAGTTGCTTTAGATGTACTATGAGTGTGTCGCACATCGAGTTCGAGTTCGATAACAGGGTTAATGGTGTGACATCTTCGCGGATGTACATTGCAACTCCACCGTAACTTCTTTTTCTTCTGTCCGTACGGAAGATAGCATACATTTGTATGTGCATCTCCGCATCATTTATGTCTGAGGATAGATGTGTTCCTGTAAGTGCAATGCATATAGCTTGAGTACATGTAGAAAGATTCTTCAGGTGCTCAATTTTGCATTTGCTGTTGTTCTGTAGCAGGCCTCTTATATTCATTAGTAGAAATGGCGTTTGTGTTAGTGTGACGGGTGGTGTGGTTACAATGGTAGCCAATCGGAGTCCATCAGTTGTGGCAGTCTTGTGTGCAAGGGTACATAGCTCAGCTTTGTCTGTAGCCATGACAACCGTTGCATTATTTCCTGTGCCACACTTAAAAAAATGTTGTTGCTCAACTGCTGCAGCTTGTACTGCATCTGCATATGACTTCTGTCAGGCCTTTTTTCGGCAGGTTTGTGCTGGGATATAGACTTTTCCAAGTGTAGTTGTTTCTTTCGTTGTGTGAGTGATGGATTTTACTCCAGCGCTGGGTGCGCAAAGCGGCAGTTTGTCCCACTCTCTCCATGCCAGCAGACACCTCTTTTGTGGAACTTGCAGTTAATCATTTTCCCTGAGAAGGTTTGATTTAAGTTTTTATTTTAGAACCATTTTCACTTGGCTTTCGTCTGGTTTCTTCTTTTTATACTTCTTTTTCTACTGCTACATTGCTGCTTTGGGAGGTGTTGGGACTGTAGTTGTTCGCACTTTTCTCGTGTCCTTCCCAGTTGAGCTTTTTAACCGTCTGTGCTGATGTTGCTTTCTGTGTGAGATTTCTCACAGGCAGTATCATTATTTTTTTTTCTTGGCACATTTGAAAATGATGTCCAGTTTCTCCATGTGTGGCCGTATGACCACGTAAGTTCAGATGAACTCATTCTTCTTTCGCTCTATTTGTGCCAAAGATCTGGAGAAACCATTGCTCTTCAGGGCAGCTGTAATTAAATTATTTGGCGAATCGCCTTCTGCGATTCAACAGGCACGTAGGAATCATCCTATCTCTGCAGGCTTCCAATTTCTTATTATCTTCTTTGTGGTGTATGGCTGTGGTCGTGTGGTCAGTTAGATTTTGAGCGCAAGTATGGAGAGAGCAGGAGTGTGATGGGAGAAAGAGCGGAGAGTAGTGAGAAGATGTTGGGTAGGTAAAGGGGGGAAGCAAGCTGGGGAAGAGACCAAAAGGGGTGACGGGGGGCGGAATATGAAGGGACAGACAGAAAGGTGAGGCAGAGAGGAGATTAAGAGGGAAGCCGAGTTGAGG
>NC_068989.1:53730108-53732346 GCF_001194135.2 Octopus bimaculoides
AGAGAAGAAACGCTTCCAAACATACAACCAAAATAAATGAACGGGTTAGAAGAAATAGAAAGCCAGTATTTATCAGACCTTGTTAGAAAGAAAAATATATAAACAAAGAAGAGAAGAAAAGAAAAGAAGATGTCGTCGCGTAGGTCAGAAACAAAAACAAAACACAGAAAGGGTGGGTCGATAACTTATAGCTTTTTATTTTACGGGACCTTTCGTTAATTTAATTATGGAAAATGCACGTGTATTTATTGTGTCTTATCTCAAATTTTTCTTATAGTTGTGGTAGATGTTACGAAGTTTTCTGTACTTTTCCGTAAGCACGCGGGGGAATTTCTTGATCGAAGAAACAACGATGTTTTGACTTCGTGTTTTTGTTGAAGATTCCTTCTGCTCAGTATATTTATGTATGTGATTTTAAATATATCGTAATTTTATAGATATATTGTATTTTAGTATACTTACTGATCAGTTTGCTGGGATTAAAAAAATATATTTTTACGAGTTTTCAGGAGCACAGAAAAACACGTGTGGACCATACGAAACCGAAAGTATATATATGTTATAAATGATTTGATTTGATTTTATTTTTGATCTAGTTTCCGCTCATGAACTGGGGCCATACTGGGGCGCCACCATGGGAGTTTGATATCGCTGCCTTCATCTGCACTTCCTGCTGTGAAGTTGGCTCATCCGGGATGCTTGACAGTAAGAGGTCAAGTTTCGTTTTGAAAACGCTTACATCCACCCCATGCAGATCTCTCAGGTCCTTCGGGTGGATATTTAAAGGCTGTGGTCCTTTAAATTCCAGGCTGTTGCAATGCAATATCTTGCCCTAAATCGTGATGGCAAAGTTGGAGCCTTTGACACCATGCAGTGGCGCCATGTTCTAGTATTAGTTTAACTCTTGATGCCAAAGTTTGGGACAAGTCCCTCTAGAATCTTCCTGATGTATATTACGGCATACCTTTCTCGCTTGCGCTCTAGGAAATACAGTCTCAATCTCTTGAGTCTTTCCCAATAGCTTATATGCTGCATAGAGGCCATCGTCTTCGTGTAGCTTCGTTGGATTGCCCCAAGTTCTGCAATGAATTTTACACTGGTTAGTGACCATCGCTGGGAGCAATAGTCAAATCGGCTTAGAGCAAATGTCCTCCAGTAAACCATCATGGTTTCCTGATCTCCCGTTCTAAAAGTTCTAAGAATCCACCAGTTCAGCTGTCTGATTTCATTTCCAACTCAGTAACATGCACATAGAAGGACGCATCATTACTCGTGTAAATGCTCAGGTCTCTCACTGACTGTGTCTCTGGGATTGCAATCCTTCTAGATCTAGTGTATTTAATTGATATTGCATTTAGTTTTTCATGCTGATAGCACAAGTCTTGAAACTGCATGCTATTCTTCTCAGCCCACGTGAATATTTCCTCCAACCCACATTGCAGGTGCAGAGTGTCTTCAGGGTTCTGTATCTCCTGTGAGACTTTTCTATCATCTGAATAACTTGTGATCGGAGATTCTGTGTGGCAAAAGGCATATCTGAGAGGGCCATTATGAACATTAGTGGTCTTAAAACAGTGCCTTGCGGAACACCGCTCATATTTGTGAGTAATTGGATGTGGGCCCCATTGGCTACCACCTGATATCTATCCTTCAGAAAGCCATTCAGCCATTCTCCCAATTTCTCAACTATGCCGAGATCACGCAGTTTGTGACGTTTCATTCCATGATCGATTTTATGGAAAGCCTTCGCAAGGTCGAGGTATATCACATCCACAGTTGCGTGGTTGAATAGCTGTTTGAACACCCACTCATAGTGTTGTTAGAGCTGAGTCAGGCAGTTTCTTTCTGGTCAGAAACCATGTTGGGTATCAGTCAGCAAGTCATTTTCCTCAAAGACAGTGATTAGTTTTCATATTTGTTCCATGACTTTGCTGATGTCCGAGGTCAGAAAGATAGGTCTGTAGTTTTTGTCCTCTGCACTGAAACCTCCTTTATGAATAGGGCAAATTTAACCTTCCTTCAGCTTGCTTGGAAGTTTGCCAATTGCAAGGAAGCTCTAGAAGAGAGACTGTAGTGGTCTTGCTAGGATTCGTTTGCATATTTTTAGAAGGATCGCGTGGAATCCAGCTGGGCCAGTACCTGAGTTCGGGTTCATTTCATGTATAGCTCTTATTGAAATTGCATTTTTTTATATATATACCTATATATATATATATATATATATATATATATATATAT
>NC_068989.1:53732644-53737766 GCF_001194135.2 Octopus bimaculoides
TATATATATATATATATATATATATATATATATATATATGCGAAAAGGTTGAGTTCTATTTCATCCTTTACTGTTGTGGTTTCCAAGGCTAGATTTCTAATAAAGATTCTTCATATTAAATTAGTAGCTCACTATTGTAAGTATTTATTAAATACAAAAATGTTACAAGTATAAGGTGTCTTATGAGAGTTTATACAACACGTATCCTATATAAGCTCAACAAAGAATTAAAGATGGAGAAGAAAAGGTGTTAAAAGTTTTATGAAATGTTAATCCATGCATACGATCGTCTCGAATGGTAATATTAACATGTAAGAAACATGGAAAACATTAAAAATTAATTTCATTATAATTATAATCAAATTAATTACATATTACCGTTCTCCTCAGTGCGAAAGAAGAATACATCACAAAGAAAATAATTTTAGAGGTTTCAATAATAATAAACTAGATACTAATAAGATAATATGGCTTATAATCCTAGATGCCAATCAAATAAAAACTAATTTGGTGAAATGTGTTTATAGGCTAATCAATGGGCATTTCAATATAAATAATAAATATTATTAAATTCTTAACAATAAAAAAATAAAGATAAGATATAGTTTAATTTATAACTTAGCTATTATAGCTTCTATAAATAATAGCTATTCATTAACTGGGTATAATTTTAAATTTTATTCGGTTTCTTTATATATTTACGAGTTTTATTATTATCATTCCAGGAGTGGCTGTGTGGTAAGTAGCTTGCTTACTAACCACATGGTTCCGGGTTCAGTCCCACTGCGTGGCACCTTGGGCAAGTGTCTTCTACTATAGCCTCGGGCCGACCAAAGCCTTGTGAGTGGATTTGGTAGACGGAAACTGAAAGAAGCCCGTCGTATATATATGTATATATATATATATGTGTGTGTGTGTGTGTTTGCGTGTCTGTGTTTGTCCCCCCACCATCGCTTGACAACCGATGCTGGTGTGTCTACGTTCCCGTAACTTAGCGGCTCGGCAAAAAGAGACCTATAGAATAAGTACTAGGCTTACAAAGAATAAGTCCTGGGGTCGATTTTCTCGACTAAAGGCGATGCTCCAGCATGGCCCCAGTCAAATGACTGAAACAAGTAAAAGAGTAAAAGAGTATTCCTATTTATTTATAATATT
Source organism: Octopus bimaculoides (assembly GCF_001194135.2). Taxonomy (NCBI): domain Eukaryota; kingdom Metazoa; phylum Mollusca; class Cephalopoda; order Octopoda; family Octopodidae; genus Octopus; species Octopus bimaculoides. The sequence goes on from NC_068989.1 coordinate 53,733,800, forward strand.
ATTATCTTTAATATATTGTAATTTATTCTTATATCCTGCTTTACTTAAAGCCAAATCATATTCTTTATGTCTATTAAATATATCTTCATTATAAGGTAAATATTATATGCTAAAGCATTTTCATTGAAGGTAGGTGATTGCTTTGATAATTCATATATTTTAATTTATAATTTGGTTTCATATATGGTTCATGTATTCCAGATGATAAATTACAATTCATATCTATGTAATTAATTAAATTATATTCTTTTTCTATAGTCATAGACAGACCAAATCTTTTGAAAAATTTAAATAATCGTCTCATTATGAGTTCTAGGTGTCTATTAGATGTATTCTTACCTATAAATAGTGCATCATCTCTATAAAGTCCCCCCATCAGCTCTGGTAATTCATCTTGTATATTTGCTAATAAATATACTCCTACTATATCAGTTATTTGCGCGGAATCTGGCACTCCCATAGAAATATCGAAATTTATAACTCATGTGCAGGCTGTTAAAATTACATTGATTTCCTTCATGCTAATAGATGTATATTTCTTGGTAAATATCAAGGCGCTATTTAATATAGTGGGGTTTATACTAGAGTAATAATTGTCAATATCTATTTATAGGAATTTATGTTTATATTTATTATTTATATTAGAGAACCATTTAATAGTATTTTGAATGTTTAACCATAATTGTAGTCTGATCTTATTTTTCAGGATCGGTATATATTTATCTAAAATTATTTTGCTAAGTTTACATAAATCAGATCTATAAGGACAGATTAGTCTAACAATTGGAGCAATATGAAAATTCTCTTTATGATCTTTAATTTTAATCCGTAGTCTAATGGGTAATAATGGTTCTGATTTATCATCTATATTATAATTTTTAAAATTTTTTTTAGCCTCTACGTTAATCTGTCTAAGGGTACTATAAGGAACTATCTTGTATTTTTTTTTTTTTGTAATTTCTTTGTGCAATAATTTATAGTATAAATTAATATCCATGTTATATAAATTTCTTTTATCTGAATTAGCAATAACTCCCTTTATATTTTTTAGTTCATGTGTTAATTTTTTAGCTTCCTTTGGTGTTGGTTGTTCCATGATGGGTGTTTCTTAAATTTTAAGTTTTTGATTATAGTCCATAGTTCTTGTTCAAATGTTTCTAGGTGGTTATAATGTAATGGTGTCTTCCTGGTTTTAAATACTCCAGCAGTAAAATCCATGCTAATATCCTTATTGTTATTAGTGGTATCCATTTGATCTTTATTATGATAAAAAGTTCTCTATCTTAGTCTATGTGCGAAGACTGTTATTTTTGGCAATCAGCTCTTTTTTGGTGGCACTGGCATGTCTATCAGAGATGTGTCAATTGTCATATTTTCCATTATCTAGTATTATTCCATATAAGACAGATATATTTACTGACACTAAAGTAACGAGTAAATAATCATAATTGTTTCAAAAAATAATAATCTAGCTAGGGGTAATCTTTACCTAAGGGATATTAAATATTCGAAGAATTTATTGGTTTATATTATCTATATCAATAACAATGTTATTCCAATAGGTAAATAAAAAAACTATCATACAGTTTATTAATATATAAGTATAAATAAGACGTGAAAAACAAAACAATAAATTGAACAATTATAAATTTAATTCAATTTAAATATTTTATACAAACAAATGACACATCTCATAAATTACAGCTGCTTCTGCTTCATTAATAAGACGAAATTTATCAAGAATGATAAAATCCGTTTAAATATGTAATGATGCTTCATCAGAAAGACGTATCTGCTTCAATGTTTGACGAAAAAATATCCTGTTGAAAATATTTATAACTGCACAGGCTTTACGTAAACGCTTCATAAGTACGAGCTTAATCATGAATAAGTGAATAATCTAACTGAAATTACGTAAATTCCTAAATTTAAATCTATAAATATTCAGTTCTATAACCGATATCATTGCACAAAACATTCACATATATACATATTTATATATACTTATATATACACACATACACGTATCATTTATATATACATACACACACGCGTACGTATACTAACATGCACATTGACATACACAAATTTAGTTATATATATACATATATATTACAATTTTCATATATATACACACATGTATCTATTTATGTTAAAGCATTACATTATATGTTAATTCAAATTTAAATGTTACGAATATGACTATTAGAATGCAGGGGAGATAAATATTTTTCCATTTATAGAAATAAAACGAAAAACAAAACAAACTCGATACGGTCGACGAAAAATCCATTTAAATATATACCTACAACAAAAGCAAAGCAATACACTACAGACGAAATGTCCCACATACTAACAACGAGCCAAAACAACAAATCAAATTAAATAAGATAAATAAGTTATATCTACATATATACCCTGTTATTCATTTACTCACATACATATACATATCGATACTTAGAAACCAAACGAAAAACGAAACCAAATCTATACGGTCATAGAAAAATAAATTCTATACATACATCAAAATCCAAATAATATCAATATAAAACAATTTATTGCTTTAGTTTCCATCTACCACACACACTGACATATATACATATATATGCATATATATATATATATATATATATATATATTAATGCACACATATACACAACTTTACATAAATGCATCAATGCACATATGTATGCATCAATGCATGTATTTATGTCAAACAATATACATATATATATTTATATACACAAACATATATATACATATACACATATACAAACATATATACATATATGCACATTTAAATATTGTAAATGAGATAAATAAGCTGTATCCTCATATATACCATATTATTCATTCACTCCCACAGATATACATATCGATACATATAAACAAACCGTATGTGATTCTAGTATTTCCGCTTCTTTTGGCCTAAAGTATCGTTGTTGTGACTTCTGAGTACCATTTAGCTGGTAGCGGAGGGCTTGGAATTTGCCTGCATTAAATTGCATGTTGTTGTCCTCAGCACATTTATATACGGCATCTACGTCTTCCTGTAGAAGATTAGCATCAGAAGGTTCCTTGACTGCTGTACTACTTTTGTGTTGTCGGCATAGCTAGTATGTGATGGCGTGTTTGAAATAGCCACCATGAAAAGTAGTAGCCCCAATACAGTTCCCCGAGATACTCCACTTTCTATTAATGTCTCCGTGGAGAGGGCTCCGTTGGTTGCTACAGCCTCACTTATGTCCTTTAAGAAGTCATGCAACTAATCTCTAATTTCCGCAGTTAGGCTTAGTCTCCGTAGTTTGCGACATATCGTCTCATGATCAACCTTATCAAAGGCCTTTGCAAAGTCAAGATATATCACATCTACATTTTGCGATTCATTAATTGTTTCAACACCTAGTCATAGTGTTGCAAAAGCTGTGTAAGTCAACTTCTTCCTGAGCGAAAGCCATGCTGGGTGTCAGGAAGCCAGTCATTATCTTCAAGAAACGCAATTAGTTTCTTCCTGACAATGCCCTCCATGGGAAGTTAGAGAGACAAGGTCTAAAATTCTTAGCGTCTGCTCTGCAACTTCCCTTATAGATAGGAAATATAATGCTTTCCTTTAACTTTTCGGGAAGTTTCGCTGTTGTGAGGAAGCTCTGAAAGAAAATCCGAAGTGGTCTAGTAAGAGACCTTTTGCATTTCTTTTGGAGGATTGCTGCGAATCCGTAAGGGCCTGTTGCTGAGTTTGAGCTCATCTCATCAAATGCTGATATCACATCATCAGAAAACTGATGTGATATTTATATATATGTACACACACACACACACACAAACACACACATACACACACATACACACACATACATATGTAAGTATGTATGTATACAAATATATATGTATATATATATCATATATATTTATGTATATATGTATATATATATTCATAAATTTATATGTATGTATGTATGTATATATA
>NC_068989.1:53738590-53739890 GCF_001194135.2 Octopus bimaculoides
ATACATGTGATTTATATGTGAATTTATATATGCATAGAGACATGTGTATGCACATGTCTGTACGTAAACATTTCGTGATCCACAGATAAATATAAGGCGTGGCGTGAGATAGTTAAATTGTTAGATAGATAGACGGATAGATAGATAGATAGATAGATAGATAGATAGATAGATAGATAGATAGTTAGATAGATAGATAGATAGATAGATAGATAGATAGATAGATAGATAGATAGATAGATAGATAGATCGGTCGATCGATAGATAGATAGATAGATAATAGATAGATAGATAGATAGATCGATGGATGGATAGACAGATAAAGTGAGAGAGAGTGAGAGTGAGATAGAGAGTTAGAGTGAGAGAGTGAAATTGTGTGATAGACGAAAAGAAAAAGAAAGAGAGAGGACTGTCGATTCATTTGGTGAGTGGGTCATGTTGTTCACTGAGAGACCAGTGTGCTATCTTTCCCAGGCAGGTTTCAGTTCCCTTCTTCAGCTGCTTTTATTAATCTTTTGTTTATTAGGGATTATCTGATCCTATTTCTTAACCATCCGCCACTGTCACCACCGCCACCACCACCATCATCATCTTAACCACCCCCACGCCGCACCCACCACTACCGCCACCGCCGCCACCACCACCAGCCTGCCAAACCCGCTGCTTCCATCACTACCATCACCAATACGGCCATAGCCATTCCTACGACCACAGCTGCTCCTACAACCACTAAGACTTTCGCCACTACCAGGACCACAACGTCCTCCTCAAGCCTCAGCACGACCACCACTACAACAAATACCATTACATCCACCACCACGATCAATAGCATACTATTAATGTAATCACTGAGTTCACCACCGATACTATATTTCGCTAAGCGCACCTTACCGCCATCACCATCGCTAACCCCAATTCCTTCATAACCTTCATCAACACTACTAAGTTATCCCTTAGATACCTTTCAGGGATGAGTCCTTTCTACTGCAAATGTAAGCGTTAGGTCTACAATATAAGACTAACGTTCTGTCTGTATCCCATCAATCAGGGAGGCCCGGTTACAAATCCATGAGTTCTGTCCTTCCCTGCCACGGTGAGGTCATTGAACGTTACACATTTCTCATCAGCCGTAATTTGCAGCGACATCAAGTATAGAATCTAGACAGGGAAAAAAATGCTGACTGTATTTAGTACAGAGCATCTGAAAACAATATGCGCATGCGTGTATGTATGTATATAGGTATGTAAGTATGTGTGTCTATATGTATGTATAATTTTATATATATATATATATATATAT
>NC_068989.1:53740345-53741489 GCF_001194135.2 Octopus bimaculoides
ATATATATATATATACACACACACACACACACACACATATATATATATATATACACACATATATATATATATACACATACACACACATACACACAACATACATACACATGCATACACACACATACATAGACATATAATATGAAATGATGTGAAATGAGAATTAATATAATGTATCGTCAATAGATTTAAGAGAAGTTTCACAGAGGAAAGCATAAACCAATATCAAACCAATATCTCTCCATATAAAGATACAATAACAGACAAGTTAGAAGCTATCTGTACTGAAGGAAGATTTTAGACAATACTAAAAATGCAAACCAAAAAACAAATACATTTAAAAATAAAAATAATAAAATTAGTCGATCTCTATTACAGGAAAAATATGAACAAGAAAATTCTGCTTGGTTACTATCAATTAGAACTGGACAGAGACAAAATGAGCTATTGTGAAAGCAAACAAAGACTCAAAAGCTCCTGGCTAAAGACAGAAGCATTTTGGACTGACTTAAGATGAATAAGATTGATGACAATCCACCTAAAAAAAGAAAACATTATCAACATAAAATTTAAAAACAAGAGGCAAACATCACTTGTATACCATACAATGAATATAACCTTACCACGTCATGTCCAGCTGTCTAGTTGCAAAAATCAGAATATATCTGTAGATTGTAGAAGTAGCTACTGGAGAATGTACGGACTGTTTTTTTCAACACAACTTAAAAATATGGTATAAGCACGGATGCTCAACCTCGTTATCTCACAATAAAAAAGTCTAAGAAACTCTGGGAGCACGTTGGTTAGGGACTGTTAATGAGGTGAGATCGAACTCATTTGTATATCATAATTAATAACAAGAAAACAAGAAAGCAAAACATATCCACTGTGCTAGCGTACACACGCCAACATACATACAGTCGCGCGCGCGCATACCCCCCCCACACATATATATATATATATATATATATATATATATACATACATGCATACATGCATACATATATACAGATATATTTACAGATAAACATGATTAAAATTCATAAACGGCAAAACAGGACCCACAACTTTATTCCACTGATTAGTTCCGTAGATCAAGCAATAGATTTGACGAAACAGTGAACGAAGGAAGAAATGGAAGAAAGAT
>NC_068989.1:53741941-53744246 GCF_001194135.2 Octopus bimaculoides
ATATATATATATATATATATATATATAAAAGAATAAAAGAATACACACACACACACATACACACAAAGGCAGAAAAAAGATTATTTTCGAGCAAATTCTTACGTTTGCTCAAGTTTTGGGATAGTAGCATCCGTCAAGGGCTCCTCTACTGTATCGAATTGCAGATGATCTGTAGCCAAGACCTGCAGAACTCGAGGGAAAGCTGTCTCATAGGCATGTGTCCCACAGGCTAGCAGTGTAAATATCTACTCTGATGTTAGGTAAACCATTCTCTCTAACTAAGAATTATATAAGCCATCCACCTGAAGGTTAATCTCAGCGAAGCATAAATATATCGACAAAATGTAAAGGGAAACCACGACTAGAAAAATCATAAATGTTTATATTTTGATGTGCGGATCTATGATCACCGATGCCTATAGGCATGACACACGAATGCATATACTCGCTCTCACTTGCAAACTCACGCACCGAAATATGTATGCATATAATGTATGCCTGCGTGTACGTGTATGTGTTTCGTTGCATTATTTATCCAGTCTAAGGCGGCGAACTGGCAGAATTGTTAGCCCGCCGGACGAAATGCTTAGCAGTATTTCACTCGTCGCTATGTTCAGAGATCAAATTCCGTCGATGTCGACTTTACCTTTTATCCTTACGGGGTCGATAAATTAAGTACCATTCACGTACTGGGGTCGATATGATCGACTTATCCTCTCCTCACAAATTCCAGGTCTTGTGCCTATAGTAGGAAGGATTATTTATCTAGTCTTATTCCATTCCGCTCCTTTCCAATTCTTGAATGCAAGTTAAACCTCATTCATTCACCTAACTATTGGTTAAAAACTGAAATTACAAGAACTATGAGTAACTGATGCAAAATACGTGAACGGAGTTTGAATGGAAGTAATAAACCTGGGTGTCAGAAATTTGCAATAGGTTAACATTGCGGGTCGCAAGTTAGAAAGTCTTCAAGGTTTCAGGAACTCATAAAGTTGTATAAAAGCCAAGGCTAGCGGGAAGGTTGCCCATCAATCATTTCCATTGCAAAGGTTTTTGTTTTCAAGATACATATCATAGGTGATTCACAAAGGAGTCTGTAAGACATTTCATCCAGCCCCACGCATGAAGGTATGTTTTACTTCGTAAAGTATTGTAGGCAACCTGGAGGAAGACTTTCACAAATTTGTAGGTTGATCATTCTGCCAAACACTGCGGGGCGTGGAATCACTGCTGTAGGAAATATTGTCAGCAGGGGAATATATTCCATCATTGAAGCCGCGGAGAAAGTAAGTTGACTTTCGATAAAGAGACAATGCTGTAACTCGTTGTAATTAGGATACAAGCCGAAGCTTGATCGACCCCAACTGGGTTTAAAGGAGTTCGATGTTCAAAGTTTCAAACTCCCATTCAAACCAATCAATATCAATGATGATGCTTATCGCTTCGTATGAACATCCCTGAGATTTATCTTCAGTGTATGTATCTGTATAGTATATAAGTAAACGGGTATTAAGCTGGTAGAATCCTTAGTACGCCGAACGAAAGACTTAGCAGTATTTCATCCGTTAATAGGTTCTGAGTTCAAATTTCGCTGAGGTCGACTTAACATTTCATCATATCGGGGTTGATAAAGTAAGTAGCAATTAAGCATTGGGGTCGATGTGATCGACTTAACTACTCCTGGGTACAAGTATAAATACTGCACCATTCTGTCAAACCATGTTGATCTAGTTTAGCAAGGTAGGCTCATCAAAACAATATGACCGCAAGCGCAAATTCACGGCCTCCACATTGGACCATGGTTAGTGGAGAGAACACGCTGAGTTTTTCGTCCTGCAGTGGACTGTCTAATCCGATCCAAACTTTCTACATGTACAGAAGCATAACTATTTCATCACATAACTGCAACCTATAGAAATATTTCATTTTCAAATTCATGTATTATAATCACATGATATTTATAACATATATTTTTAGAAATTCCATTCATAAATAAGCATCCCTCCCTTTTTGGTATTCAGTTTATCAAGAATATTTTATGCCATTGCTTAACTCCTATGGACCGACAAGCACACACACATAAACACACACACACACACACACGCACACATACACACATACGATATGCATATGCGCACATACATGTATATGTACATAAATATATCCATATATCCATGTATGTATGTATGCATGGATGGAAAGATGGCTGGATGGCTGGATGGGTGTTATCTACACACACACACACACACACACACACACACATATATATATATATATATATATATATATATATATATATATA
>NC_068989.1:53745611-53748030 GCF_001194135.2 Octopus bimaculoides
GTCATTGATGGTTATGCTGGCTGTTGTAGAAACCTTGCCTGATGATCGTGGACAAATGCTGAGCAGTTTTTCAGCAGGCTTCACGTTCTGAGTTCAAAATTCCTCCAAGGTTGACTTTGCCTTTTATCCTTTCAGGGTCGATAAAATAAGTACCAGTTGAACACTGGGGTCGATGTAATCGACTTACCCCCGCCTCGAAATTGCTAAACATGTGCCAAAACTTTAAGCCAATATTGATGGGTTTGTAGGTGGTGATGAAGATGATGATGTTGTTGCCTATGGATGTGAATTATAGAGAGCCATATGTGTAATGGCACTGATGATAGTGAAGGGAGACAAGAAAACTTAAAATTGTCGAAGATAGGGAAAACAAACTGCTTCCCATCATCGTCATGATCGTTAAAAATCACCATCGTCGCAATCGCCATCATGTTTGCCATCGTCATCATCCTCATCATCAACTTCACTGACAACATTATTATCATCGTTATCAACATCAATAGCCTCTTCCAACAGTAGTAACAAGCACACAACAACAAAAATTGCAACGCCGAGAAAAGAAACGATTATACTAATAACTCCAAGATAATTATAATGACTTGGATTGCACAGTCTGAGAATGACCAATGACGATGATGTCGATGCTGCTGATGCTACTGAGCTGGTGAAGATGATAATAAAGATGATGATGATGACGACGACGACGATGTTGATCATGATGATGATGATCTTTTCTACTAAAGTAATCCTTTCTACTATAGGCAGAAGGATTGAAATTTTGGGAGAAAGAGATTAGTCGATAACATCCACCCCAGTGCTTCACTGATACTTAATTTGTCAACTCCGAATGGATGAAAGGCAAAGTCGAACTCGGCAGAATTTGAACTCAGAACTTGAAGACGGACGAAATGATACTAAGTATTTTGTCTGGTGTGCTAACGATTCTGCCAGCTCGCCGCCTTACTTAATAATAATAATAATAATAATAATAATAATAATAATAATAATAATAATAATAATAATAATAATAATAATAATAATAATAATAATAATAATAATAATAATAATAATAATAATAATAGTAATAATAAATGCCCAGATGCAATACCAGGCATTGGCTCTCATGGCTTCTGATCTTAATTGATTGGAAGTGTTACCATATACATTGTTTTGTTTTGGTATAAAAGATGGGCTACAGCAAATATTCTGCTTAATACCACAGATTTGCTTGTCAGTTGTTTGACCTTAACCAGTTGAGCATGTCCCTTGGTGGCTGACGATATGTGCATCTCTGATCATGAGCAGAAGTAGTGGGGGGGGGGTATCATAGCCATATGTTGAGAGGAAATCTTTGGGGTTTCGATAATTCACCTTTGGAAATGTGGGTGGTCATGATGGGTATAGTGGGCTTTGTATATTTTACCCCAGTGTCATTTTGATGGCATGCACTGTTCTCTCACTCAAAGATGATGATGATAATAATAATAATAATAATAATAATAATAATAATAATAATAATAATAATAATAATAATAATAATAATAATAATAATAATAATAATAATAATAATGATAATAATAATATCAATAATAATAATAAACACATGACCATATATACACGCACACTTTACTTCACACGATTTTGCCAGCTCGCCGCCTTAATAATAATAATAATAATAATAATAATAATAATAATAATAATAATAATAATAATAAAGATGGGGAAAACACCAGTAACAATAAAGTCTGTCCCATCAAAAGAAGAAGTGCAGGAATTTTGGAATAAAATCTGGGCAGAAAATAAAACACACAATGAAAAGGCCCCTTCGATTGATAGAATATCTACAGACTTAGACTCCTTAGAGGAGCAAAAGTGGGAGGGGGTCAAGGTAGAAGATATAAGATCTGCTCTCAGGAGGTCAATCAAATGGAAGGCTCCAGGAAATGATAAAGTTCCTAACTTCTGGTTGAATGCTTTCTCAGAGAGTCATGAACTGCTAACAAAACTTTACAACGATGTTTTGCAAAATCCTAGATTGATGCCCTCTTGACTAGTTAATGGTTTAACATTCCTGCTTCCAAAAAATGAGGAAACAAACGAACCAAAAAATTATCGACCCATAACCTGCTTAACAACAATGTATAAGACGCTAACATCCGTCCTAACTGAATATACCTATAGTTTTTTAATAGAAAGTAGCATATTCCTTAATGAGCAAATGGGATGTAAACGTGGATCTTATGGCATTTTCCAGAGTGACTCACTATCACCACTCCTCTTCTGTCTAGCCTTAATGCCTCTCTCAAAATTGCTCAATGATGCACAGTATGGTTATAAAATATTTGATAAAAATATAAATCATCTCATTTACATGGATGATTTGAAGCTTTTTGCAAAGAATGACCAAAAACTCAAAGGC
>NC_068989.1:53750597-53756939 GCF_001194135.2 Octopus bimaculoides
ATATATATATATATATATATAGCCTTGAAGTAGATAGTGAAATAGATAGTAGAAATACATGAAGAGAACAGCCTTCGCTTATTCATTTAGTGTGAAGCTATAAAGCAGCCATCTATTACCTATCTCCATGTTCCTGAAACATCTGCTTCGCATTTACTATGTATACTTATGTGTTTGTTATAAAGTTTGTGTTATTGTAATTATGCAATAAATGTACATGAACAAAATTATAGTACACAATACATATAGCATATATATATGATAGACATATATAATGCTATAAAAATTCAACGTCCAGTTTATGCCAAACAATCATCAGAATATGAACTCACCTAATTTCTAGACATTTCTGGTGTATATGGATTGTTAAGCATGTTGAATGTTCTGTATTACGTTTTGACCAAATGTTTCTAAAGTTATATGTAACCAGTTACGTATAAATATGGCCAGGGATAAGTTATAGTTTGAAATATGAAAATGTGAAGGCTTTAAAACATTTTCTAAGTATTTAATTAGAAATATTTTCAAAATATAATAGCATAATATGTAAAGGAAAATATAAAGGTTGGAAGGATTGACTTATTATAAAATATGAGATGAGGCATGTTTGTTAGTGGATTAACAATAAACAAGAAGATAGAGAGTTTCTGATGTTTCTGTTGAATAGTTACATATTGATCGATTTTACTATATGAAAAGCAACGATCAGAGATACAGAAATAGAAAATATTGAGTTTATTTTAATAAATTTTTTGTGATATATTATTCTATTAAAACTTCAAAGCTGAAAAAGAATATAATGTGACAATCTTCCATGTAAATGTATTAATCTCTTCAGTTGATTAATTATACAACAGATGGTGCTTTTCGAAGTGTTGATATTTAGTGAAATTCTCTTATCTGACATTTTTTCATTTGTAACTTTATTGATGTTTTAATGTTTTATGACTATGGCGATCTTCTCAGGTAGACATAAACCACAAAATATTGTCATATCTTTAAGCCAACTTCATCCCTCGAGAATTTAAAAAAAATTTAATGTTGAAAACATTACTGTTTTTTCAAACTTACAACACAATTACAAAGTTTTTGGTATTTCGTTTTTCTATATTTCTGAAAGAAGGAGTATGGTTGAAGTGTCCTTATTGAATGTTGCCAAATATCGTACGTATACAGTATTACACGCGATTTGGTTGAAGTGTCTTCTAATTCACATATACTTCAGTATTGTATGATTTGTTAAGGAGACTTTAGATGGTTTAGCTGGTTTATGTTATTAAGTTTTAATGTTAGTTATAAATACATTTATAACTCATTTAAGTTTGTTTCTATTGAATAATCTTCTGTATATGAGCATGCACACTCACAACACACGTACACGCACGCATACAACAGACACAGACACATATATATGAAAGTTACTGTGTCTGTGTGCTTGTGAAATACTAGTGTTGATTTACAATAAAAATAATGAATTAGAATGAATTCTAGTTCGTTACCTTATGATAATATATAACGATAAAATATAAAGCAATATAAAAATAAATCATGAAAATATTTATTCTGCACAAAAGAATGTGAAATGGAAATCGCCTCACAAAAAATTTAGACTGGACACGTTGCGAACATATATGTTTGTTCGGTCAGGGCAAACATGGGGTTAAAAGATATAACAACAAACTCAGAATTAAATTGAAAGCTAGCAACAACAACAACAATCCCTGAACAGCGGATACCGGATAAAATTTGTGTCTATGAAGGGCTGTATATGTTAGCCATTATACTTTACACTGCATTCAACCATATTACTTTTATCGTCCTAAGAACAATTCGATGCTGGAATTAGAATAGTTTCATAATCGACCAATAATATCTTAAGGAGAGTCTATGTGGCAACTTGAACGTGCTAGAAATGGCAGCCATAGCTTTCTAAAATCACAACCTACAGTCTTAAAACAAAAGAGTGGCATGTTTCACGATATATTCTTTAAAAAATGAGATTAGTTAGTCACAATCAGAATACTGTTGAATATAAATCGATTAAGTCGGGTAGGTTTAGACAAAATCATCAACAATAGTAGCATGAAAATCAGAAGATAGAGACCAAAAAAATCGTTAAATAACGCATCCGTTCACATATCTTTTATATAACAATCATTATTCAGTGTTTTGTTTACTAGTTTTCCTCTAACATAAGATATCGATCGATCAATCAATCTATCGACTAACGAATTTAAAGTAATTTATGCGAGAAGGAACATAGACGTTCAGTTTACATCAATGAAGCACCTCAGAATGTTACAAGGAAGATAATAACGAGGAAAATCACAATGACTTATTGATTGGCTCGTAGAATCATTATTGGAACTCTCTCGTCCAACAGAGGCTATTGCACCACACACATACATACAAATAACTACAAATATGATACATATATTATGTAATGTTATATTATATTATTTTAGCTTAATGCAGAGTGGGCCATAATGAAGGGACATATTCTAAAAGATAGTATCTTGGATTATAAAAATCATAGATTACCAAATACATCTATTACATAATTGATATACAGCAGTTCAATATATTATCTAAGATTTTACTATTTATCCCGGTAGTTGGTGCTTGTGACACGTACAATATCGTGGACTCCAAAAGGAATTACATACGTGATCTAAGGATTCATCGTTGTAGCTTAAAGAAAATTCCGACAGCATTTTAGAAAGCGACAGGCACCATCCTGAAAGGTGATCCTGTGTGCTGTTACAAATTTCTGCGAGAAAGGTAGTTGCAGCATATCAAGCACACTACAGTTAATATGTTAAACTGTAGCGTGCTTGATATGAAGAAGCGAGCTCATGACTGTTCTCTTCGTGGTGTTGACCATCTACAGGATGTAATATTCAAATTTTAGATAATATATTGAACTTCTGTATATCAGTTATGTAATAAATATATTTGGTACTCTATGTCATTTTTATAATCCAAGTTACTACTATCATTTGAAATATGTCCCATTATTATGGCCTAACCTATATAACATAATGCGGACAAAGAAAATTAAATGTCAACAGAAATTCTCATTTCACGCCTTGATTGAGTCTTCACATCTCCTAAGTCACAATCACTATTTGCTTTGTACTAATACTTTAGTTTGAGCGTAAGTAGATAGGTATGTGTATTTACATACGTCTACATATGCATGTGTGTATGTATGTGTGCGCGCGCGCGCATTTACTGCTGGTTCTGGAGGAAGGACCACTACCTATGAGATTAACGCTATTAATGTTCTTGTTGAAAGTTTTCAAGTCAATTCGTTTGGGATAGATATGATCAGAGAGTGAATTCCAGAGGGCCGACGTTCTGAGAAAGAAGAACGTAGCGATGAATTAGAGGCTTATTGGAGTTAGACGCAACGAGAAATCTGGGAAGATGAGTGTGGTTGGAGAAACTGAGTGGAGGTGTTATAAGCCCGACCAGCTCCAAGAAGTAATTCTAGGTACCGTGGTACTAGATATTCAACTACCCTTTCGGCTTTAATCTGGAATTTTATAGACGAAAAGGGACTAGTTTCGACAATCAAATGGAAGATCTCCAAAACCTGATCCTATATTAAAGGGGCCAAAAAACATTCAGTATGTTCTCTTGAAAAACTACATCTACTAAAGAAATTGAGAACTTCCAACGAATACATAAATTCCAGGAAAGAGATTTTCTCAGTATGTCCGCCTTTAAGAAATACATCTTGTCGGAATTTAAAAGTAAACCACCGGGTACTTAGTAAACCATTGACATCTTGCTTACGTCTGCTTGACATCGAATTATTGTAACGTTGGTTATCTCCCTTCTATTTTTTCTTCTTGTTTTTACCAGCATCACTTCCTTAAACGTCATCTGTTCAAAAGACAACTGAGAAACGGTCTTGTTTCCAGCTTGAAAAATGGTGAAATAGATCATTTCGACCAAGAAACCCTGGGTACACACACACACACACACACACACACACACATACAAACAAACACACAACACGCACACACATTGCAAGCATATATACACGCACTTCATATAAATCATTATTTTACTGTGAATATCTATGTTGACAAATTGAGTCCGTTTAATCTGACCGAAGAGCCTACTTAGAATAGAGACGTAAATTCTAAAATTCCAAAACAATTTATTTTTAATAAATATAAAGAAACACACACTTAATACAAAATTATAAGTTATTTGTTTTTGTGTACTAATGACTTTTCACTGTTTTAGTTTCCTCTCCATTTTTCTATTTATTATGGGAAGTAATGACAGTTCAAGTTTAGCTAAGGTCGGATTCGCCTTTCGTCCATTTTGGATCGATGAAATAAGTACCAGTTACGCACTGGTGTCGATGTAATCGATCACTCCCCTCCCACCCCAAATGTTAGATCCTGTGCCTATACCAGAAAGAATAATTGGAAATATTGGTTTCAAATTTTAACACAAGGTCAGCAAGCTCTGGCTGGTACTTATTTTATCAACTCCAAATGGATGAAGGGCAAATTCACCCTCGTCAGAATTTGACATAAAAACGAACGATATGCCACTCAGCATTTTGCCCGTTGTTCTAACGACTCTGCCAGCTCGCTGCCTGATTATTGGAAATATTATCAAGGCGGTGACCTAGCAGAATCGTCAGTGAATCGGACAAAATGCTTAGTGGCACTTTCATTCGGTTTTTAATGTACTGGGCTCAAATGTAGCCAAAGGCCAACTTTGCCTTTCATCCTCTCGAACTCAATAAAACAAAATACTAGATTAGTTTTGAGGTCAATATAATTGCCTGACTTTCTCTCTAAAGTTGCTGTCCTTGTGTCAAAACTTGAAACCGTTATTAAAAATAGCGTTCC
The DNA here is from genome assembly GCF_001194135.2 of Octopus bimaculoides. Classification (NCBI taxonomy): domain Eukaryota; kingdom Metazoa; phylum Mollusca; class Cephalopoda; order Octopoda; family Octopodidae; genus Octopus; species Octopus bimaculoides. The sequence continues at coordinate 53,755,478 of NC_068989.1, forward strand.
TGATTTTAATTAATCATTTAAACTATAATTTTTATCTTTGTTATTCACAATACTGCTGTGCAAAATAAGCCAATAAATTGAATCATCATTTGACTTATTGAAATTAAAAGTAATTCATAACAGAAAATTCCTACATGCCACATATATCTCCATTATATTGGTCAAACTATATATTTTTTTCTTCTTCAACAAATATGGATGTCATCTCTCCCACAAGATCGTTGAAACGTAAGTTCTTGGTCTCAAGCGAATTAAAGGAATTTATGTTTTGAGATTTAATTACAAATAATGGATCTGATATATTCGGCAACATCTTACATAACATTATATGAAATGTTGTTCAACATTATTTGTATTAAAATCTTAGAAGACGATCAGTAAATCATAAAATAAATTTTATATTTCTAGTAATGGAAGAAAGTAATTTGTACCAAAAACAAACAAACAAACAAACAAAAAAGAACAACAACAAAAACCCCGAAAATATACAGTAGTAACAGACATAAGACTATTGTATGTGAGCAACTTAAAGAACGTAATATATATTAATAAAATTTAATAAAATCAGTGCTAGTGACCTATGAAAATTCTACGGGTTTCGTTAGCTGATGTAACAGCAGCTTACTAAATTAATACGTTTCTTTTAAAAAATATATCATCCTTTTTTAGGATAGCATATCACCAAATAAACGGGCTTATTAATTTCTTTTTTAAGTTTTCTTTTTATTAAAATACACGTAAGAACATAGCTAATGAAAACAACTTTCTAAATTTTCCCAATAATAATCTAATACTATTATTAATTTTTCCTTCCATTCACTTATCGTATCAGTGATTTTTATTGCTTTTGCTAGCGAGCAAAATCATATTTTCCCACCGAAGTAGTTCGTTTGAATAAATCGATATACTACTGTTCCTTTCATATAAATATAAACATTTTTGTCAGTAAAACATGTTTCCTCCTTAGAACAAAATTTCTGGAGCGTGACACGAAAGATAAGACAATGCTTGTACAATATATCGATGGTACAAGGCGGCGAGCTGGCAGAAACGTTAGCACGCCGGGCGAAATGCTTAGCGGTATTTCGTCTGCCATTACGTTCTGAGTTCAAATTCCGCCGAGGTCGACTTTGCTTTTCATCCTTCCGCTGTCGATAAATTAAGTACCAGTTACGCACTGGGGTCGATTTAAAATGACTTAATCCCTTTGTCTGGTCTTGTTTGTCCCCTCTATGTTTAGCCCCTTGTGGGCAATAAAGAAATAAGAAACGTTAACACGTGGGTATTTCGTCTGTCTTTATGTTCTGAGCTCAAATTCCGTCGAGGTCGACTTTGCCTTTCCTCCTTTCGGGGTCGATAAATTAAGTACCAGTTGCGTTCTGGGTCGATCTAATCGACTGGCCCCCAACCCCAAAATTTCGAGACTTGTGCCTAGTGTAGAAATAGATATATATATGTACTG
>NC_068989.1:53757544-53759052 GCF_001194135.2 Octopus bimaculoides
ATATATATATGCATATGTACATATGTATATGTACGTCCTGTTATTTGTATTTGTGTACCATTTCACCGTTTTTTCCGTCTTTGTTTTCGTATACATTCGCTGCTTTCTTCCAAAGAATCTAGCGCTCTTAGTTTAGTTTTTGTTTGGGGCTGGCAAGACTGGAGCAATCACGAGTATAACCAGCCGAAATTGCAAAGATAATCTGGAATTCGTCTGAAGAAAGAAAACTCCGAATGACCCGTCCTTGCTTTCTTTGTATCGACTGTCTGGATGTTTTGTGGTCTCTTTTTTGTATCACCTAACTATCTGTATGTTTTACATTCTTGTCCCATTTTTGTATCTTTTATATATAAAAATATAGCAGTGTACGTACACTTTGGTTTCTTATATGTAAGTATATATATCTGAATTTTGTACGACTCTATTATTCTTTCTATTCTTTCTTTCTTTCCTTCTTCCTCTCAGCCCCTTCAACCTTACTTCGATCATTCTACTATTCGTTCTTTCGTTCCGCCTCTTTCAGATTTCCTGGCATTCTCTTCATGCTCACCCTCCTTTCTCTTTCACTTCACTCTGTCGCTTTCATTTTTTTCTCGCCCCTCCTTAATTTTCTATCCCTCTGCCTCTACTTCTCTCTCTTCTCTCCCCACATGACCGGTGTTCGGCCAAGCCTGAGCTTTCTTTCTTGGTTCGACTACCCTCTGTGCAACATCTATATTCCTCCCTGCGAGGAATGTTATGTCCCTGCCGTAAGGCATTACTTCCACACACGCCAGCTTAATTTAATTCGTCCTTAGTCGAAAGACACCCGTTGTTAATGTCCTATTATTTGTATTTGTGTACCATTTCCGTCCTTCTTTACGTATACATTCGCTGCTTTCTTCCAAGGAATCTAGTGCTCTTAGATTAGTTTTTCCTTGGGGCTGGCCAGATTGGAGCAATCTCGAGTATAACCAGCCGAAATTGCAAAGATAACTGGAACTCGACTAATTTTTACTTGGTGATAAACTTCTTCATATGTATGCTCTTTCTCATTAATAAATACTTTATTTTCTTCGCGTCAGTCTAAACAAAATTGTTTTCTTAATTCATTTTACGACAGTAAAATAGGAGACCACATATATATGTGTGTGTACGCGCGTGCGCGCGCGTGTGTGCGTGTATCCAAGTACGTGTAATTAACATAAAGTGGTTAGTAGATACATACTGCAAATTACATAATCGAGATTTATTGGAAAATCGTCAGAAGCGTGACGCTAAGTTTTATACGTAACAATATTGTAATGGAAAGACGTTGACAGAACCAGCCGTCATGAAGCACAAGATATATATCTGTGTGTGATTTATATACACATATATGCATATATTTATATGTATGTATGAATTTCGAAATATTTAGCTCCTTCCCTTTCTCGCCCCCTCTTTCTTTCTTTCTTTCTTTCTTTCTCTCTCTCTCTCTCTCTCTCTTTCTTTCTTTCTTTCTTTCTCTCTCTCTCTCTCTCTCTCTC
>NC_068989.1:53759615-53764895 GCF_001194135.2 Octopus bimaculoides
CTTCACAGATCCGATCACTTACGCCGAATGTCTCTCTCAAACGCTTCAAAACGTCGCAGTGGAACTCTCAACTGACGATCTGGCACGGGGGGGGGGCGAATTCTCCATACACAATACCGCGGATGTCGAAAACAAAAATATGATGAGCATGCTCTTCATTGAGTTGCGGCTCTGTTGTGCCTTGTTCGCTCGAGGAGATCAAAGCCTCTTCCACTGCGACGACAGCTGCTTCGTCTCTGGGTCGTACCCGTAAACCCAACTCTCTTCACCAATGATGACGCTCGGCATGAAAGATGGGTCATCAGTGGCATGCTGACAGAGATCTTTATAGACTTCGACGCGATTTTATTTCTGCTTAGGGGTCAGTAAACGGGGGGACAAACTTGGCAGAGCACGCCACATGTTCAACTCAGAAGATTTCATGCTCAAACCGATGAATTTTCCCTACATTTCCGGGGGTGACGCTCGTGGCAGGTCTTCCAGATTGCTCATCGCCTTTCAAGGACGTTCTTCCGCTTTTGAAGCGCTCGTACCATTCGAAACTTTGCGCACGAACCATTGCTTCGTCGCTGTATGCTTGCTGAAACATACTCAATGCCTCTGTAGCCGACTTCTCAAGTTGAAGGCAAAATTTCACGTTGGCTCTTTGTTCCTGTCCATGCCAAAATCGCAGACTACATCATGCATGTGATCGCAAAAACAGAAATTTCACAACTTATGAAGTAAACACAACGTTGTCACTCGGCTCACTGCCTCGTAAAGGACACTGCTAGCTCTCACTGCGCACACAACCTTGTGTTACCATCTGTTGGTGCGTTACAAGACTAGTCCGGGAACTATTTGATACCACCTCGTAGAGTGTGCATGTGTAACTCACGCCTACATCCCCCTTCTCCACCTTCAACATCTACATCCACCCAACCATATTCTTGTCATGGTCTAGCCGGAACGGAACATATAGAAAATGAAAGAAACGTGGAAGTGGGGTGCTGCATCGACAATCAGTTGAGCACACTAGGGCAATGTAAAATGAAATGCCTAGCTCAAGGACAAAACACACTGCTCACTTCAAGAATGAAACCCGGCCCCGCGTCATTGTGATCATGAGCAAAGCAACTACACGCCTTTACACACACGCTCGTACAGACGCAGGTTTGTACGTGCGTGTTTTCTGATTATTTGAGAAAATACATCAAAAGAGAAATACAGTAATTGGAGAAAGACATAAATTTTGAGAGGAGGAGGAGGAGGAAGAGCGAGAATATATAATGCATATCTAAGTGAAAAACTGAGAGTGTGAGTGAGAAAGTGAGTGAGAAAGATGAGTGAGGGGGAAATAGACAGATAGATGTACTCACACTCTCTCGCTCTTTTGCTCTTTATAAATACATACGTATGTATGTATGTATGTATGTATGTATGTATGTATGTATGCATATGTACATTATATATGTCTGTACATGAATGTAGGTGCGTCTGTGTGAATGTTAGTACGCAGAAACAGATACACACACACACACACACACACACACACACACACACACACACACACACACATGCACACACAAACGGAAACAAGGAAGCAGTTTAAGAAGGAATTATACTGTCTCATTGAAGAATCAGCCTTTGCTAACTACCTCTGTGTCTAAGCAGTCTTTGATATGGTGCTCAGGCCAGTTATGTGAGAATGTCCGCCATTGATAAGACTACTTTATCGAAACATTTATCATTCATTTAGATTTTCCTTTAATCTTTCAACAACTGCAAGCTCTGATTGGTTCCTATTTAGCTGGTTGTTGTTGTGTTGCGTGTTCTCATTTCTTTGAAGACGAAGAAAACTTTCGCGCTAGTAGAGGCTTGTGGAATGTTTCATATATGTGTATTTATACATATATTTAATACATGCATACATGTACTCATACTCACACATGCCTACAGACACACATACTTGTATTCATACATACGTACACACACAAACACATATACGCAAACATATCGATATATATATATATATATATATATATATATATTGTGTGTATGTATACACACACGTGTATATATATATGTTCGCATACATATAATATGTATTGTTTCTGAATTGTTCTCAACTAACATAATACACCACTGAATTCTTTCTGAGCGATAACTGCATATCTGTAAATTAGTCTGGTGGATGTGGTGGTGGTGGTGGTGGTGGTGGTGGTGGTGGTCGTAGTGGTGGTAGTGGTTTTAGTAGTAGTAGTAGTAGTAGTAGTAGTAGTAGTAGTAGTATTAGTAGTAGTAGCAGCAGTAATGGTGGTGGCGATAGTGGTGGCGATGGTGTTTTATCAGTCATTTAACCGATGTCTATTCAATTGTTCAACTAACTGAAACTCTTATTCGTTAGTTTAGCAAGCAAATGGTTGAGTATCCCACGCATACGTGTACTCGTAATTTAACGTTCAGTTTCATTCAAATTGACAGTGCATAACAAACCTGAGCCCTTTAAATTACCCCAATACGATAACAAAAGACACTTGTCAAGCTCCCACACATTGGGATTGAACTCGAGATCTTATAATTACGATGCTAATTGTGTAATCTTCAGATATGCCCGGTTTTAAACCAGCCCTTTAATTTATCGCAGCATTTATCTCACCATTTGGTGGTGAGCTGGTAGAATCGTTTGGACGCCGGGCGAATTGCTCGGCGGCATTTCGTCCATCTTTACGCTCTGAGTTCAAATTCTGCCGAGGTCGATTTTGTTTATCATCCTTTCGGAGCCCACAAAATAATTACTTGTGGACTAGGCCTGATATAATCGACTGGCGCACTTCTTTGGACTTGCTGACCTTGTACCAAAATTTGAACTCAATATTCTATCATTAAGGCAGCGAGCTGGTAGAAATGTTTGCAGTCCGGGCAAAATGCTCAGTGGTATTTTGTCCGTGTTTAAGTTCTGAATTCAAATCCCACCGAGGTCGATATCATCACTTCGGAGTCGATAAATTAAGTACCAGTTTAACCCCACTCCTGTTGTGGACCAAATTTCAGGCCTTGTGGCTATAGTAGAAAAGAATATTCATTTTATCATTAAAACGTTGAGTTGGTAGAATCGTTAGCACGCCCGGCAAAATGCCTAGCGGAATTACGTCCGTCTTTACGAACTGAGTTCAAATTCCGTCGAGGTCCGCTTTGTCTTTTGGGCGTCGATAAAATTAGTATCAGTCTAACAATGAGGTCGATGTAATTGACTTATTCCGACCCACGGAATTGCCAAAATTTGAAACCAATATTTATTTTTATCATTGATATTGTACAAAGCCAAGAATTTTTAGATGATGTGGGTGTGATAGGGTCGTAGGTGTTTGTAGACAATAACAAATTAAATTGATGCTGGTCCTTGGCTGCTACCATTTTCAACAATATTGGAAGCATTGAAAGACGATTTAAATTTTAACACTGGTGGCTTTTGAATTCAGGACCACAAAAACTGTAATTAAATGCTTTGTATTCATTGCGTTCATCGCAATTCTGCTAAATTTATCATACTGATATCTAAGGAGAGTTTAGTGGATTTGACCGAACCCCAGTACATGACTAGTTTTTAATGATCCCATCTCAAAAAGATAAAATATGTTGCTGACCCCGGTAGAATTTGAAAACATTACACAAAGAAAATACCACAAGATTTTCGATCATAACTCTACAGATTCTGCCAACCAGTGATTTTTGGTTCGTCAATAATTTTTCTATATTGCTCATATCAGTTAGGCTCCTATTGTAATAATAGTTTGCTTGTTATAATTAGATATATCATTAATTCCTACAATATAATTACAGGACATGATGAATATGATATCCTTATTAGGCATGTGAAGGTACTCTGTCTAGTGGTTAGGTTAATAGTTGTAGTGTCGATTCCTGGTACAGGTGAATCGTTGTGATTGTGAGACTTTGAGTAAGGCATTTTCTTCTGCATTGCTCTCTTATATTCAACCACATTCTAGTGCTACCCTCATCTTCACCAGCTATCCATTGCTGACGGTCTACTCGGTCAAGAGTTGAAGGGCATGAATAAGAAGGAGATTCCAAAGGGCTCAAGTTCTGGACACAGCAAACTTAATAAGAGGTGGATAGACGAGTGGCGTAACATTATTTTTGTGTACTTATTTCCATTCCTTTCCGTAGTTTGATCCCTCATATTCAAGATGCAAATTTTATTATATAAATATACTCCCGTGGAATCATGCTAACTTGTCTCTTTCAACAGCAAAAAAGAAGAAAAAAAGAAAACCAAACCAAAACAAAACAAAAAGCCTTGAGCACTACCCATATCAAGGAAACACCATCGTACCGAAATTCTTTCTAAATAATGGGCCTCATTGTCACCGAGGAGCTCTACGTCTCTCAGAAGTACATCCTTGGCCTAGCTTGTACTGCAAAACTGAGACTGGCCTTCTCTTCAGAGCCAGAAGATATTTCAGCAATCAAAATTTGCTAACTCTATACAAGTCTCGAACAAGGTCCAATATGCCGTGTTGCTCCCACATCTAGCGCAGTGCAGCTCATTCGCAAAAAAACATCCTGACCTCATACAAAAAAGAGTCAACTCTATTGATTACCCTTCAGTCACTGACGGAGATTTTCCAGCTTCAGGACGACAGTTGTACGACAGTTGTTAGTCGACTTTTCTGTCACTAGAATAATGTTATTTTGGATGCAAGATCGCTTTAAATTCAAAATGGTTTATCAACTAAATCTGTAGACAGAATGATTGATAACGTTTTTAGTCACCGTTATACAAAATGTCTGTATTACATATATCTTGGGTCACTTACGTTCTATATTAGTCTGCAGTTTAATACTTTCATTCATATTCCTTCAATCATTAACTCTCTCTCTCTCTCTCTCTCTTTCTCTCTCTCTCTCTCTCTCTCTCTCTCTCTCTCTCTTCTCAAACAAATACTTTTCTCTCTTCTTCACTCTCTCCCTCTCTCCCTCTCTCATACACATACACCACTCTCACTCTTTCTCTTTCTCTCACACACATACACCACTCTCACTCCCCCCTCTCTCTCTCTCTGTACGTACGTAAGTTTATATATGTGTATGTGAGTGTGCACATATATATATAAAAATATGCATATATGCATATGTATGTGCTTGTTTGTGTGTACCTATATTTATATGAATGTATGTATGCATATATGTATCTATCTATCTACCTATCTACCTATCTACCTAATCTACAGACACCACCTTATGATATATATATATATATATATATATATATATATA
>NC_068989.1:53767895-53769879 GCF_001194135.2 Octopus bimaculoides
TATATATATATATGTATGTATGTATGTATGTATGTATTGGTGTATATCTATACATAAATAGTTAGAAGCAAATTTGTATTATGGATGTAATACGGTATTACGAAATGGAAAATGTCATTCTTTATGGCCCTGCTCATTTTCTCTTCTGTGTTGCTAACATGATTGCGTCAAATGCTGTTAGTACGATGGTAACGTTTTCAAGAAAGAGGAGGAAGAGGAAGAGAAGAAGAAGATTATTTCAATGTCGTTAGTGTATTTTTTCAGTCCATTTGCTTTTGTGCCAGTTTTTCTTCATAATTATTCTTTGCTTTTCAATGTCTAAATAAAGTTCTATTGTTTGCTTGCTTTGAAGTTCTGTTGCTAATATTTTCATTAATTCTTCTTACATCCATTTTTCAATGAGTTGATTTCCCAATTGATCAGTACCTTTAAATACTCCTTGGTCTTCCTAACGCACTCGTAGGCGTGCCGTGAAATTTGTGGCGTGAATTAGGCATTTTAGACCTTGTGAGTGTATTCCTCTCCAGTCAGGTCTGATTACAGAATGAGGGGAAAAAAATACAAGAAACAGGCGAAAAGAAAGTGGCAGTAAAATCGATTCCACGCGAAGGGATGAAAGACAAATCTGCTTTCAGAAGGTTTCGAAATGAAAGAAAGGAGAGAAAACACAAAATCGTAACACAGTCTACCTAAAACTCAAACGACCGCACCAATAGTTCGGCTATATCTGATATACTATTGTCATGTTTTCACTGATATTTTTGCTTCGTTTATATTTTTTACATCAGTCAGAATCGTTGGCGCGCCGGGCAAATTGCTCTGCAGCATTTTGTCTTTCTTTGCATTTTGAGTTCAAAATCTGCCGGGATCGATTTTTACCTTTCATCATTTCGGAGTCGATAAATTAAGTACCAGTGAAACACCGGGGTCGATGTAATCGACTTAATACCTCCTGCAAAATTGCTGGCCTTATACCAACATTTGAAATCAATATTGTTTCAGTTAGTCTATCGTAAGTATACCTATTATTACATATTGTTTGATCATAGTACGTCTCAGATATGGACTGTGCTTATGCCGAGAATACAATCTCGAAGGGTTTAGCCGAACAAATCGACAGAAAACATATTTTAAGTGTCATTCTTACTCTGTCTATACGTCTCTTTGTAACCGAATCACTGACTTGCGAAAAGGTAGAGAAACCCACGTAAGTTGCCAAGTAGTATGAGCCAACAACAAACACAAAGATGCATGCACACACATAAACATATATACACGAATACATACATATACGTACACACACGAACGTGTATATGTGTAAATGCAACAAGGTTCCATACAGTTTCCGTCTCTCAAACTATTTCACATGATATTGGTTGGTCCAAGGTTAGAGCAGAAGTCACTTTCCCGGGGAGAGGGGGGTCAGGCATTGGATTTGAACCTGAAAACGCGTATTTGTAAAGCACACTAGTAGCCCATACAGGTATGCCTGTTAATATTCTTTTCCCTCTCTTGCTGTGTTTTTTATTTGCTGTCTTGTGTGTGCGTGTTTGTGTGTGTATGTGTGTGTATGTGTGTGTGTGTGTATGTGTGTGTGTGTGTGTGTGTGTATTATTTAATAAACACAGCTTTTATGTTCTAATATTAGTTTCATGCGCTAAGGGCATGCCAGATAATATTCTCTAACACGTCTGGTTTCCTAGTGCCTGCTGATTGTGGTAGGACACCAGACGTGTTAAAAAGTACTGACCTGCATTCGCTCAGCACATGAAACAAATAATAGCACATAAAATCATATACTGTGTTTATTAAATAATATCTCTCACCAGATAGAGTACTTTTTTGTAGATATTACTATTACGGAACAGCACACAATATATGTGTGTGTGCGTATGTGTGCTTGTGAGTGAGTATGTGTGTGTGTGTGTGTGTGTGTGTGTGTTTGTGTGTGTGTGTGTGTGTGTGTGTGTGTGTGTGTGTGTGT
>NC_068989.1:53769889-53774578 GCF_001194135.2 Octopus bimaculoides
TGCTTAGCGGCATTTCGTCAATATTTACGTTCTGAGTTTAAATTCCGCCGCCGAGGTAATCTTTTCTCTTTCGGGGTCGATAAAATAAATACCAGTTAAACACTAGGGTCGATGTAATCGACTTAACCCTTTCCTAAAATTGCTGACCTTGTGTCAAAATTTGAAATCGATATTATAATTACCATCACAGCAATAATAGAATTGATTCCAGATTTTCTCACAAGGACTGGAATTTTGAGGAAGGAGTTAAGTCAATTAGATCGTCCCCAGTATTCTACTGGAACTTATTTTATCGAAGCTGGAAGTCGACCTCGATGGAATTTTGGATCTGAACTTGAAGACGGAAGGAATACCGCTAAGTAGAAAGGATAGTGTTCTAGTAGTGGCGGTTTCTAACTTGAGCACAGAGCCAATAGTTTTGGGGTAGGAGGTAGTGCTTGATATCATCGACTTCTGTACTTGGCTGGTACTCTGTTTTATCGACCTCAAAGGGATGAAAGGCGAAGTTAATTGCATTAGGATCTCAACTTAGAACGTAGAGATACGTAATATATACCGCAAAACATTTTGTACGACGCACTTAATGGTTCTGCACAGAACGACAGCTTTAATTATTTCTATTAAAAAGCTTTGTGGGTGGGAGATATTTAATTCCATCGACCCCAGGGTTAGACTGATATTCATTTCATCTATTCCGAAATGATGAAAGGCGAAGTCGACATTTGACTGAAAATGTAAAGCCAGAAGAAATGTCGCTCAACATTTTGCCCGGTCTGCTAACGATTCCGCGAGCTGGATACCTTTATGTTTTAAATTATAATGACACTAGCTAGCAGGAACCATGGAAATTCCACATTGTATGTGAATATCTACTTGTCCTTCTGCCGCTGTATGTATCTGTCTATTCTCACAATACCGAAAAGAATTTAAAACTAAATTTAAAAACAAAAGAAAAGGAATAACCAGTGTCCCAGCATGGCCAGAAACTTTGATCCGAAGCATGTAAAAGATGTTTAACAACTACAGCTATTTTATAAATCAAGTCATTTCCCATTAATTTAATCATCTATCGATGTATCTTTTGATGCATAAACTTATAAAACTTATGTTAAATATTTTGGGCTCATATATATATACAAATACACACGTACATGCACACACACTCACACATACCTACATACCTACATACCTACATACCTACATACCTACATACATACATGCATTCATATATACATATATATACACACATACGGGTGTGTGGACAAACGAAAGAAGGACACTCAACACATTTATTAGGAGTTACACGTATGGATCAAATCAGTTTAATTCAGATTCATTGGTACTCCGAGTTTCAAAACGTGGTGCTAATCCTCAGCCACTGGAAATTTCCAATGGTTGGAGGATTAGCATCATGCTTTGAAACTCGGAGTGGCGTTTCCAATGTCCGAGGATTAGTATCACGCTTTGAAACTCGGAGTAGCAAGGAATGTGATTCTAACCATTCTGATCCATATATGTGTGTATGTGTGTGACTACGTGTGTGTGTGTATGTGTGTGACTACGTGTGTGTGTGTGTGTGTGTTTGTGTGTGTGTGTGTGTGTGTGTGTGTGTGTGTTTCCATTCGAATTATTACCTCTCTTGGCCTAATACATGGTGAAAATCGACAGACTACAGCAATAAAGAAAATAATATAATAGTATGTATATTATATTAAATAAACAACACAACAGGGTAAATAAGAAAAAATGAAATAAATATCAATATTGCAAAACATTAATTCGAGTTAAATAAGAATATAAGCACATTTCTTTTTCTGTACAGTTGTTGGTCGAAAAACGGAAGAAGGAAATATCCAGTAAATTGCTAGCTTTATTTGTGACTGCTTTATTAGAAGCTGATCTGTAGCACTGATTGTGGAAGGACGACAGGTGCTCTCAGAATTGCTCAAAGAAGCCAGGAAATGGACTACCAGATGCTTCCCTTTGTATCCGAATATCAGTAGCATATAAAGAATGCGTTTACATTGATATTTAACTCGTAATGAGGTTTCATGATATTGAAATTTATATTAATTAAATTAACATAATTATGATACACATGTAATGACATAATAATAATGATAATAATAATAATAATAATAATAATAATAATAATAATAATAATAATAATAATAATAATAATAATCCTTTCTACTATAGGCACAAGGCCTGAAATTTTGGAAGAGGGATGAAGTCGATTACATCGACCCTAGTGTTTCGCTGGTTCTTGATTTATCGACCCCGAAAGGATGAAAGGCAAAGTTGACGCCGGCGGAATTTGAACTCAGAACGTAGCGACGGGAGAATTACCGCTTGAAAGTCTTGTACATACTACCAGCATTTTCTCAATTGACGTAGGTATGGAATTTGGGATAGAAAAGTACGCTATATTGAAACTGAAACGAGGAAAATTTGAAAGAAACCAGGGAACTGAAATGTCAAATGGACAAACAATGAGAGCGATGTAGAAAGGACAATGGTGTAAGTACTTAGGAACACTGGAAGCAGAGGAAATAAAAAATGAAAGACTGGAATAAATGACCAGTAGGGAGTACACAAGGAGAGTAAAGTTGCAGTCAAAGCTGAATTCAAAATATCTTATTAAAGCAATAAGTTCAAGAGCAGTACCCGTAATCAGATATGGAGTTAGAATTACTGAGTGGACCACGATATAAAGAAACTTGACAGAAAAACTAGGAAATTGTTGACGATGTATGGAGTTCACAGTCCGAAGTCTGATATCAACCGCCTGTACTTGAGGAGAGATCAGAGTGGTTTCTGATAGCAGTAGAAGAATGTGTACAGATGGAAAGAAAAAGCCTGGTAGACTATTTACAGTGCAGCACAGAAAAAGTACTAAAGGCAGTAAAGAGCAGGTGATGAAGCGCGTAAGAGGAGAAACGGACGAGAATGATATACAAAGAGAGCACATCAGACAAATTGAAGAAAAACCCATGCATGGCCAATTTCGGAGAGCTACTGAAGACGTATGTGGAAAAATCCTGGGCTTGGTTAAAAAAAGGGGCAATTAATTAAAAAGAGCCTAATTGTAGCAATAAAAATAAACTTCAGAAAAAATATACCTGGAGAGAATGTTTCAGAAAAATGTAGAGCCTGTGGCACTTGGAATGAGACAGTGGCACAGAACCAAGTTGTAAAAGTGTTATATTGGAAATTGTGCCAGAATGGGGATTTGAAACTGGAAACACATTGTATAATTACCGAATCAAAAGAGTACTGGAGTCGGAGAAATGTAAGGTTTTGTGGGACTTTCCTATTCAAACGAACAAGAAGTTAGAAAATAATAGACCGGACATAACAATAATAGATAAGGAAAAGCGAAGTCACTTACTGATTGACCCATCATGCCTGTTTGATTAGAGGATCGTAAAGAAAGAAGATGAAAAACAAAACAAAAATGCAATCCTTTAAAATTTGAAATAGGGAGAATTTGGACCATGAGAACAGTAAAGGTCGTGCCTATAATAATTGGTGCACGGCGAACAGTAAGCAAAGATATAGACGAATGGCTGGAGGAGACTGGAATAGAATGTCCTGTAGAACTCCTTCAAAAAGTTTGTCTCTTAGGGATAGCAAGGATTATCAGGAGGATTCTAAGCACTTCAAAGACAATTAAAAACTTGTGGATACCTAAGGTTACAGGCAGTAATCTGCTACCCACATTAATTCTACCAGGAATAAGACCAAACCTGAGCCAACACAAAATAATAACAACAACAGCAACCACAATAATAATAATAATAATAATAATAATAATAATAATAATAATAATAATAATAATAATAGTAATAAAAATAATAAAACCAGTCAGTGACTCTCATGGCTTCTAATCTCAATGGATTGGACATTTTATAATGTACATATTTTTCTTGGTGTAAAAGATGGGCTACAACAAATATTCTGCTCAAAACCACAAATTCGTTTGTCAGTTGTTTGACAGTTGTGTATATCCTTTAGTAGCTGACGATTTGTGGATTTTTGATTAGGGATAGGAGTATTGGGGGAACATCATAGTCATGTGCTGAGAGGAATTCTTTAAGGTTTGAATAATTCATCTCTGGAAAATAATTGTTTCATTCATTTTCCTTAAACAAACCTTATTGTGGGATTTTTTGAACGTGATGGGTCACTTGGTATGAAGAAAATTCCAACTGGGCTCTAGTTGCAAGCTCATGCACTGTTTAATTTGAGATCACCATGTCACACGCTTAAGTTTGTGATGCATGTGGCTTGGTGTAACCTTATCAGAAGAGTAGTCATGATAGTTATATTGGGCTTCGTATACTTGTATATCTGTGCCAATTTGAGAGAGTGCGCTGCTCTCTCACTCAATAATAATAATAATAATAATAATAATAATAATAATAATAATAATAATAATGATAATCATGATAATGCTAACAATAACAATAACAATAATGGTGAATAATGGTAACAAGGAATTAATAATTAACGACGATGACGATAATGATGTTTATTATTCTCTTCTGTTCACATGAGAAAGAAAGCCAACAGTATTGCAGAGTTTGTGTTGTTTGTTTTGTTTGAGAAGTTTTTATATTTATTTTTTTATTTCTTTGTTTTTTTTTTAGCTTGTTTGTATTTTCTCGTGTGTATTTTTTAATATAT
>NC_068989.1:53775377-53777954 GCF_001194135.2 Octopus bimaculoides
TATATATGCATGCACACACACATGGATGTATATGTATATTCGTACATATTAACATGCTTTTATATGAATACTTATATATACACATACATATATACATATATATTTTTATATGAATGCATATGTATACATCTATATATTTACATATCGATGTATGTATGATAAATGTATATATGTATGTTTATACACAAACATACACATACATTTGTATATGTGTGTATGTACATATACATATATATATACATATTCATAAACACACACACACACACACACACACACACACACATATATATATATATGTATATTGCGCACACAAGCACATATATATACATCATCCTTTTCTTAGTAACTCAGTCATCAGTCTTTCTCTTTCTCTCTCTCTCTTCCCTCTCTCCCTAATAGATATACTCCGTTTCTTTCTATCAATCCTTTCTTCTCCCATCCCCTTGTCTGCCCCGTTTTAATATATTTTACTCATTCTTTCTTTTTCCTTCCTGTGAATCATTATTTAATACTTTAGTCACATTTTTTAATTATTATTTCATATTTTCATATTTTCGTATTTTTAGTCCAATTGTAATTGTCTGTTTCTTTTTCTTTTCTTTTTTATATTTCAGTCATTCTTTCATAATATTAATTTTTTCTGTATTTTTTATTCGTTTATGTTTTTTTTGTTTATTTCTCTTTCACTCTTTTCTCCTTTCATTCTGATGTATGTGTACATGTGTGTGTGTGTGTGTCTGTGTGTGTGTGTGAAGTCTTTTGTTTTGTATATTTAAAAATTTTTTTGCATTATGTTTCCTTTTTTCTTCTTTCTTCATTCTTCCTCTTCTCTTTCATGAAGAAAAAAATAATAAAATAAAAAGAGAGAAAAATCTAAGAGATATGATTCATTGATTTCTGTGGTTTATCGATGGCACGTATGACTGCCACCTAACCACAATCATCACCATCACCATCACCATCACCAACACCACCACCACCAGCGCCAGTATCACCATCACTGCCACTATCAGCCGAACGAAATCCCCGCTCTTTCAGACAGTGCTACCGTTGCCAACAGTTGCGTACTGACAGGCCGATAGGGTGGGTTGTCTAGTTGGCACAGTCGGGTAACCGAAAGGACTGTGCTGTTTGGCTTTTAACCTGAGAGAAGCAATGCTTGTTGAACACTGGTCTCTGTTATAGATGTAAGGTGGTGCCGGAGGTGCGTAGGGGCAGGCGGTGTTCGGCGATGTTACGTTACCCATTGAAGCAACATTTGGCACTCCGCCTCCAACCATACTGCTGCTGATGCTACTGGCGGGCGATGAGAAACACATCGGTTGAGTCGTCACTACTGAAGGGAGATGGTTGACAGAGTTCAGTCCCCATGAGAAGCCCTTCGGTCCAAGCGGACTCGGTACTTTGGTAGCCCAGTTGTTGTAGGAATATCCTGTGTAAAGACTGTCGTCGAATGGTGGCTGCATCAAACCACTAAATTGCGGTCCGAAACCATTCTTAAAGGTTTCCATGTTCCGTTCACGTTTCCGCCATTTTGCGCGTCGATTCTTGAACCACACCTAAAGGAATAGAAAAATAAAAATTATTGTTGTTGTTATCATCATTATTATTATTATTATTATCATCATCATCATCATCATCATCATCATCACCATCATCATCAGGTGCGAAATATACTCTAAATGTGATGTGTATATGAACAAAGTTTACATATTGCACATAATTGTATTAATGTGAATACTATTTGAAATAATATACAGGAAAGAGAGAGAGAGAAAGATAGATAGATAGATAGATAGATAGATAGATATTTACACACACGAACATACACATACATTATGATTGTGTATGTGTGTACACACAACGAGTCTCCCATCATAGAAATGTTGCGATCGTGATAATCATGTCACAAGTAAAATTCTGTGCCACGAAATAGACTTCCCATTGTTATCATGTTCATTGATTTAGATGAAAACTAGGAAGTTAATAGAAAACAGGTTTTACGTTATTGAATTCCATGCTACGGCAAACTGATTTTTCAGGAGCGCAACGTTTCCCTAAGAGGCGTAATAACATTATATATATATATTACGGAGATGTACTTGCATAGCAAGTGACCTGATCTGAGATCGTGAGCTGAAGCAAACACAATAGTTGCGTGGAAGGTTTTTATAAGCCATTTGAAAACACAGAAGAACAGTTTTAGATTCAATTCAACACTTTAACTTTAATTTGACAAAATATTTTCGTCGCTTTGCAACCGCGACCTGTTCACTGACAAAAGTCCGTGCTGCATCTCATATATGTATGTATGTATGTATGTATGTATGTATGTATGTATGCATATATATAAATATACATATATATATATATATATATTATGATTGACCGTTGACTGAACACTATTCAATTTTTTTTTCTCCGTGTTTTTCTCCTTGTCTCCGTATTCTTTCTGTTGAAGAGCGTAGCTCGAAACGTCAAAGACTTTCCGTATTCCCGAGCGTCATACTAATATATACTTTTGTTATTTACACCACCTGTCCTCGTCTGTTGTTATTATTTGTATATTCTCCCATA
>NC_068989.1:53777999-53782103 GCF_001194135.2 Octopus bimaculoides
ATATATATATATATATATATATATACACACACGCACACATATGTACATATACATACATACATATCGTGGCTGTCCGTCGGTTACGACGACGTGGGTTCCAGTTGATCCGATCAACGGTACAGCCTGCTCGTGAAATTAACGTGTAAGTGGCTGAACACTCCACAGACACGTGTACCCTTAACGTAGTCCTTGGGTAGATTCAACGTGACACAGTGTGTGAGAACGCTGACCCTTAGAAATACAGGTACAACAGAAACAGGAAGAAAGAGTGAGAGACAGTTGTGGTGAAAGAGTACAGAAGGGTTCGTCACCACCCCCCTGGTGGAGCCTCGTGGATCTTAGTGTGTTTTCGCTCAATAAACACTCGCAACGGCCGGTCTGGGAATCGAAACCTCGATCCTACGGCCGCGAGACTGCTGCCCTAAACACTGGGCCATTGTGCCTCCACACATACATACATACATATATATATGTGTGTGTGTGCGTGTGCATGTGTAGATGTATATATATATATATATATATATATATATGTATGTGTGTGTATGTGTATATATATATATATACACACGCATGCATACATACATATATATATATATATATATATATATATATATATACATACATACACACGCACACACACACATATATTATGTAGTATATAAACGTCTGTCCAGTGACTGGATTTATGGACGCGTACTCCTGCTTTTTCAGACAAAAGATCAACAACCAATCTATCTATCTATCTATCTATCTATCTATGTCTGTCTGTCTGCCTGTCTGTCTACATATGCATATATATACATATGTGTATGTGTGTGTGTGTGTGAGTGTATGTATTTATATATATATATATATATATATATGTGTGTGTGTGTGTGTGTGTGTTTGTGTGTGTGTATGTGTGCGTGTGTGTGCGTGTGTGTGTGTCTGTCTGTCTGTCTGTGTGTGTGTGTGTTCTTTCGTTCTTACGCGTGGTAGTCATTGAACTGCGGCCATGATGGGGCACAACTTCGAAGGTTTTAGTCGGACAATTCTACCCCAGTAATTATTTTTTGAAATCTGGTACTTATTATGTCGGCAATTTGATGAAGCACAAAGTCACAGGAACGTTAACAAACCAAGGTTGGTTGTGATGCGATGTGAGAGCAGACACTAAACGCGCGTGCACGAACATGCAGACGTACATACACACACATATAAATATATGCGACGAGTTTCCTCACAGATGCCGTCTACCAAATTCACACACAAGCCATTGCTTGTCCCGGGACTACACTTGGCAAATGTGTCACGCAGCGGCATTTAGCCCTAGCTCACGTGGTTGAGAAGCGAATCACTTTACCACACGGCCGAATATATATAAAAACACACACGCATACATTCGTACTTATACATACATACATACATACATACATACATACATACATACATACATACATACATACATACAAGAGCATGTTTAGGTATGCAACTATGTGCATGAAAATACATACATAAAACAAAACTACAAATCTGCACATACATACATACAAACAAAAATACTCAGTTGCTGATGTTGAAATTCCAATGAAGGAGCCTTGGAACTAGGTTAGAAACCGGCTCTTTCCCTATTGGCAAGAAATCTTGAAATTAGACTGAATAATGACATGCATAAACACAATAAAAATGTATGTATCACATAAGCGGAAATGAGGATGGAATAATCATAACTGAAATAGCGCTGTGCTTAAAAAGTATTCTTTTATTAAATAATAATATTCTGTGTTTAAATAATATACTTTAGGCACAAGGCCCGAAGTTTGGGGAAAAGGCGCCAGTCGATTAATAATGTTAAAATATGTGCACTGCCGGGGCCGACCATGGGCTAAACAAGAACAACGTTAGCCAGAAGAATGTTATCATTGCTACCGTTATTATTTTCACAAACAACATGACATCTAACAATGAGGGAGCCTCTTTACTGTCAGAAATAGTAGCCAAGTCTCCCTGAAATAACTGCCTCTTACCGTCTTAAAAAACAAACAGTGTTCATTCTATTGTTGCGTTTTAAAAGTAGATGTGATGGTGAAAAGTATAATACTACCGGTGATACGTCTACTAGAAATCATCCTTATTGTAGTTTAATAATTTGGCGGCGATGAAAGTGCAGTCGGTTATTTAGCTTCCAAATTTTGGCACAAGGCCAGCAATTTCAGGAAGGGGTAAGTCAGTTATATTGACCCCAGTGGTTAACTGGTACTTATTTTATCGGCTTCGAAAGGATGAAAGGCAAAGTGGACCTCGGCGGAATTTGAACTAAAAATGTAAAGACGGACGAAACGCCGCTAAGCATTTTGCTCGGCATACTAAGGATTCTGTCAACTCGCCACCTAGGGCAGTCGATTATACTAACCCCAGTACCTGCGTGGTACTATATTTTATCGAACTCAAGAGAATGAATCACTCTGTGGGATTTAAACTCGGAAAATAAACGAAAATGACCTTATCTAAAAGCCCGTAATATATTTTGTTCGACGCTCTATCAATTCTACTTATTTTGGAATTAAATGAATTAAGAATAATTAATCTCTTACACAGGGCACGAGGCCAGAAATTTACGAGTTAGAAACTAAACGATTAAATCGACTCCAGTCCGTAACTGGGTATTATTTTATCGATTTTGAAAGATGAAAGAAATTTTTAAGCATTTTTTTTTCTTTCTAAGAGAATCAACTGTATAAAGGTTTTCAGAAGTTCAGTGCATGTTTACTTGTGGTGTCACCTTTTGTCACTTGAAATTTAGAATGTTTCTCTTTTTATGTTTGTCACATCTACACAATACACCTTAATTTCAGAGATTAGAAATAAAGTGAGATATTATAGAGCGCATAAATTTAAGAAGAATATTTAAAACGTAAACAAGAGAATGTGCTTGCAATTTCATTCAAACTTAAATATCGAACTTAGAACGACGGAGCTTAAAGTCGAACAAAAATAGATATAACCTAACGGTGACAAGAACGCGAGTAACAATAGCTAAAAGAAAGGCAACATTAACAACAACAACAAGAACACGGTACATTTAGCACCGTGCCTCCCAGAACACAAGGGAGATTTCTAGCGGATTAACCAGGTCGATGTTTATAGCGGAAACCGTTCTTTGAATATTTATTATAAATGTCACACTGGTGTCTCCAGTTTAGATCTTTTGTTTGTCAATTTACCGAACATAGGAGGAACGGTGGACCTGAAGGTCCCGAGTCAAACCAATTGAGCGCTAGGTTAAGCCTTCTGCCGATTAGAAATATAGAAGGGGTGTTGTATACGCATGTGTACATGTACATGTATGTATATATTCATATATGCATTGGCGTTTATATGTACCCACACGGATATGTATATGTGTGTGTATATATACATATATATGAATTACTGAATAACAGCATCTATGTCGACACATATATGGATATTTATCTATACACACGAAGTTTATGTATCTACGAGTGTGAAGATTGAACTACTTAAATACATGAATGTACGCACACACACACACACACACATACACACACATATATATATAAATATATAAAGAGATAGATAGATAGATTGATATATGTGTGTGTATATATATATATATATATATGTTGCTTTATGTACATTCATAAATATGCATATAAACTGTGTGTGCATGTAACACATGGCGTGTATGTGGCGTGATGGCGTAATCTGACAAAGTGTAGATGTAATTTAAATATCATAGATGAATTAACGCTGTATAATAACTTATCAAGGAAAAGCGCATATCGGCATATAGGTAGGCTCCATTTGGGCATTATTTAAAAGTGATGGGGGTAAGAGCCTGTTTATGGGTTTGTGTGTGTGTGTATGTGTGTCTGTTTTTGGGCGTGTGTCAAATATCTACATCAACATGTATGTATGTATGTAAGTATGTATATATGTATGTATGTATGTGTATATCTATAGATAAATATATAGACTGATACATAGAGGGATATACATACATATATGTATGTATATGTACATACATACACACACACACACACACACACACACACACACACACACACACACACACACACACACACACACACACACACACACACA
>NC_068989.1:53782308-53782716 GCF_001194135.2 Octopus bimaculoides
ACACACACACACACACACACACACACACACACACACACACACACACACACACACATACACACACACACACAGACGCACACACACCAATGTATATGTGTATGTATAACAGTGATCAGATCGACTAATTTTATGTGAGCATTTGTGATTCGATTGCTCCATCTATGCTCTTATCCTTGCATCCATTTTTTCCACTTTTGGTTCTATCCCGAAAAATTATTTTTATCCGAAACATCAATACTCTACGTTCTTATGATCATCAGGCACATACTTGTAATCGAGACATTTTGGTATGTTGTTGTTGCTAACATTTCCTTAGGAGAAGGCATTTGCCCTCTCTCTCTCTCTCTCTCTATCTATCTATCTATCTATCTATCTCTCTCTCTCACTCTCTCTCTCTCTCTCTCTCTC
>NC_068989.1:53786383-53787907 GCF_001194135.2 Octopus bimaculoides
TATATAATGTGCATATATATGTATTTCTGATATATATATATATATATATGAAAGGGCTTCTTTCAGTTTCCGTCTACCAAATCCACTCACAAGACTTTGGTCAGCCCGAGGCTATAGTAAAAGACACTTGCCTAAGGCGCCACGCAGCGGGACAGAACCCGGAACCATGTGGTTGGTTAGCAAGCTACTTACCACACAGCCATTCCTGCGCCTATGTATGTAAATGAATGTGTGTGTGTGTGTACATGCGCGCGCGTGTGTATATATATATATACACACACACACACACACACATATATATTGTCCTCCTGATCGTGTCCAGCTCCTAACCCTCGTGTACATAACACTGTCTAGCACGTGAGTCTGTGTGTGCGATCGCATCAGTACTATTGGTAAATACGTGGGCATCTACTCTGTTATCTTTCATAGAACGCCTGAGAGACAGACAATTTTGGTGGGAGTTTTATTTTTGTTCTTTTCTCTATTTTGTTAAATTATATTTTAAGGCTATTCTAGGAGAAAAGTTCATCGCTAATCCAGCTACCTCCTCTCCCGCTAACACCACAACCGCTTACCATCTCCGAAGTTCTTCCATACCATTGCTATAACACAATTTCCTCTTTTACAATAACAAGATGAAACAAAGACTATAAAAAAAACATGGAGGACAGAAACATAAAAAAAGAAATGAACTAAGCAACAAACGATGACTAGATCCTTTCAAAATTTATACACTCTTACCACACATACACACACAGACACACACGCAAACAGTATGTCACTCTCTCACTCACACATTCGCACACGGAATGAAAAGTGGGGAAATCCCATCTCCCCTACAATCCTTCCTTAGGATTTACATACGCGGTCGTACATCAGGCAAACAAAAACCTAAGAGCAACAACAACAGCAACAGTATCCACAGCAACAACAACTATTGCAATATAAAAAAAGGAAAACAAACGAGAAACGTCCATGGGGTATTGTGTTTCGTCAGTTCTGTTAGTAGTAGTCTTAAGAGATTAAAGCAAAGAAATATTAAATGAAGCCTGACAACATTTGAGAAGAGCGTGATTTTGACAAAACCGACATTTTGAAAAAAAGAAAAAAAAAAAAGTGGATAAATGGAATAGAAAAAAAAAGAGAAAAAAATAAAAGTCAATGGGGGAAATTAAATAAACAAAAGCAAAGAGTAACGACCAAATAATAGAAATGATTCGTTTTCGTCAAACAACTTCATCAAACAGCTATTAAAACAGCAGATCAAAGAGTACGACAGTTTTGATGAATTTACAGGCGCGCAGACTTTTTATTTTGTATACGTGTATGTATGTGTATGTGTATATATGTATGTATAT
This sequence comes from Octopus bimaculoides, assembly GCF_001194135.2. NCBI lineage: Eukaryota > Metazoa > Mollusca > Cephalopoda > Octopoda > Octopodidae > Octopus > Octopus bimaculoides. Next base: position 53,787,742 of record NC_068989.1, read on the forward strand.
ATGTATGTATGTATGTATGTATGTATGTATGTATGTATGTATGTATGTATCTTTTTATACATAAATGGATACATACACACGCATACACACACAGATACAGACACACATACAGACACACATACAGACACACATACGTATATATATATATATATATATATATATATAT
>NC_068989.1:53788422-53789333 GCF_001194135.2 Octopus bimaculoides
ATATATATATGCTATGATATAAATGCATACAGGCGATAAGGGAGACGGCGGTGTAGAAAGATTCTGAGAAAGAAAGATGAGACAGAAATATTGTATTCCTTAAGCTTTTGAAGCTAACAGAGCTGATGTTTTTGCCATCTGTCTTCCAATCTTTGACAGTTTTGTCGATTATTATTGCTGCCGCCGCTGCTACTACTGCTAATACTACAATTACTACAACAACAACAACTACTACTTCTTTTTGTACCTTGTATTTTCTTTTTGTCAGATGCTACTCGGACAGGATTTGAACCTGAATCAATCAAATATCTTACTGTGATATATAAAACATGGAAAAGACAATGTCAAATCCGATCATCCATTTCCTGTGATCTCAGTAAAACATTCCATTGATTTTAGGAAAAACAATTGATCAATCTGTACGAAGCTGAGAATCGGGAGTTGGGACTTACGGCTTCCATATTAGAGCTATTGTCTCTGGTATCTTTAAACTACTATACAAAGCAGGGATTGCTACCTGTTCGTTGAAATTGCTAGAAATAGCAGCCGAGTCTTTTAAGCACATCCCTTATTGTCTTACAGAAAGTACATGCAAAATAATATTATCCTATTTGAAAAACGACTGAAGTGTTATTTCGATCCGAGGTGTTTTTGATGAGATCTGGTTTACGATTAAGAAACTGCAGTAACAAGGACGCCGGAGACGACGACTGCAAGAACGATGATATCAAAGTATCAACCAGCAAGACTTTGTGGAATCCAAATCTTACACTTCAAAACCGGGTTTCTAGTCAATGTGAATCAGTTCTTCCTCACAATATAAGATCTAGTACGAATGTCTGCAATAGACTGAGTTATTTTATCGACTCTGAAAGGATATAAAGTTGCAAGGACATATATATATATATATA
>NC_068989.1:53789725-53791065 GCF_001194135.2 Octopus bimaculoides
TATATAATATTAGGATAAATACTTTATAAGAATTTAAGATAGATAGATAAATAGATAGATAGATGTGCATATATATGTATGTTAATATATACACATATATAAATTAATAGGTACATATGTGTATGTTTACCTATGTGAGCGCATGCGGGTGAGAGGGTGTTTTAGGGAGAGAAAGAGAGAGAGAGTGTGTGTGTGTGTGTGTGTGTGTGTGTGTGAGTGTGTGCGTTTGTGTGCGTGTGTATGTGTACGTATGTACCAGTGTTTATGAATGGGTACATATTTGTGCGTTAAATATTTGTACATATTTGTATGTGTGAGTATGTGTGAGTATGTGTGAGTATGTGTGAGTATGTGTGTGTGTGTGTGTGTGTGTGCGGATTTGTGTGTGTGTATCTCGATTTGATCTTTGCTGGCAATATACTGTAGTAGATTAAAAATGCAATAAGTAGAAATCAAAAATTCGAAAATAACATTTGAAAAGGAGATAAACGAAAAATCTAATTATTTCTCTAGCATGATGTAAAGCAGCAGAATTTTGGTACGTATACATAGATACATACATAAACACACACATAAATATATACATATATACATACAAACATGCACACCACACACACACGTGTATTTAATATATGTAGATACCAATCTATCTTGCTAATTATCTATGCTTGACTCCTATATTGTCACATATGTATGTATGTATGTATGCATGTAGGCGCAGGGATGGCTGTGTGGTACAAAAGTTTGCTTCTCAAACACATGGTTTTTGGGTTCAGTCCCACTGTGTGGCACTTTGGGTTAGTGCCTTCTACTATAGATCCGGGACGACCAAAGACATGTGGACTCGGAAGATGGAAAATAACCATGTAGTGAAATGCGTCCCAAGACCTCGACGTTACCTATCTGAGCGGATACTAAAAATAGCCAATGGACGTGAAGCAGTAATGGTAATAGACTTCCTAGTGTTCGCTACTATCGGATATGGACAGGACACTGTGGTAGGGGATTAAGTAATATAGCTACCTAGACACACAGAGAAATGATTCAACAGAAATAATTTGTCTTAAGCATGTAACGAAGATGTTAATACTTCATGCTTGCAGCCACCAGCCAGGGTACACATATACATATATACAGAAATATATACACTATACAATCATACATACATATGTGTGTATGTATGTGTGTGTGTGGGGGGGGGGGAATAAGAAAAAGAGATGACAAAAAGAATAAAGGATTATTTTATGAATTTCATTAGGTTACAGTTGTTTCTGCGACATAATGCGGTCAACTCAGAATTGAATGCCTGAGGAACATCTTACTGCTTCATCAGAGCTTCA